>NC_057808.1:244242794-244411068 GCF_018294505.1 Triticum aestivum | reverse complement strand
CAACAAATGAACCAAACGTTAACTGAGCACCACATTGCACAATATAACGTACTCCTAATAGAAGATCAGACAGTTAACCAAACCAAGCATGCTTAACAACTTGTTAATATAGCAATTGTATTTGTTTCTCATGTATTTAGTACAACCAAACTCGATTTATTCCTCACATGGTATACAATAACAGAATGCAGCCACAACAATTGAACATCACATTGCAGAATTGAACCAAGTAGTTAACTAAACACCACAACAAATGAACCAAACGTTAACTGAGCACCACATTGCACAATATAACATACTCGTAATAGAAGATCAGACAGTTAACCAAACCAAGCATGCTTAACAACTTGGAAATATTGCACCGTGAAGAATTGAACATCACATTTGTAGAATTGAACCAAGCAGTTAACTGAACACCACATTGCACGACATATAGAACATATACACTATAGCAGAAGATTGCATGGTAAAAGTAGATAGCACAATTCACTAGAATTTGTTAAGGAAAGGCAGTAGCTAGCAAACTAAACATGGGTCCTTATGGAGAGCTAATAAGACAAGCTACTCCTCATTGTCGGAGATATCGATGATGATTGGCTCCTTGGACATCAAAGAGGGCGAGGCCTCCGCATCGTGGGTGCCCTTGTTGTAGTGGTGAGTTGCCTGAGCCGCTCCAGGCACCAACCTGCTGGCTGTTGAGATGAGGTAAGCACGTGCACGCTGAGAAAACACCTCGTAGTCTTCGTCAAAGGCACCGACGGTGGCCTCGAGAAAACGCCATGAATTGTCGTTTAAAGCAGCCAACCGTGTCGTGGCGTTGGTGCGTGAGGCGTCAACGGTGGCCTCGATGGCGAGGTGCTCCTCTAAGATCTGTGGGTCGACACGAATGGCAGCCATCGCGACCTCATCCGCGCGTGTGGCCGCGATTTGCTACTCCGCTGCCAAATGCTCCTTGAGATCCTGGCTATACTGCGTGCACCATGGCTTAGGTCAGCGCTTATTTGGTGGAGGGCTCGGTGATTTGGGTGGAAGGTGTCGCGCTCGCGCTGGCGGTCGGGCATGTGGGATGTGGAAGGAGGAGGAGGATGGGGGTCAGGTGTGGATTACCTGCCTAGATAGGCGAGGCCGAGAAGTGTGGAGGAGGGTCGTCGGCGAGGAGGCGGCGTTGCAAGCAAGGAGTGAAGGTTTCAACTTGGAAAGGAAGGCAGAAACAGGGGAAATGTGGCTTTTGGTAAGGGGGAGGGGGCGTGGAGGTAGATATTTCTGCGGAAGCCGAAAATTTGGAATCGCTTCAGCCAAAAAACTGGCGCGCAAAGTGTCATCAGACACGGTCCCTTGTTCAGAGCGGGTTGTGGACTGTAGCCGTCACACCTTCTCGCGTAAGCCGTATGTGTACTATACTCCAACGGTGCTCCAAGATATTTTGTGCTGCATCTCACACGGTTGGTTATAATAAACTATGTGGGATCTACTTGATTTATCGTCTTGATTTGAATTACATAATGGGTCATGGTGGCCATGGACGGTGTTTGAATTGCTAGACCTTTTATCTACAGTGATCATAAAAGAATTGGAATTATTCAGGGTTCGTTTGGACATTTTTATGCATTAAGTGAGTTTTCAATGCATTTATGTGCATAATTCAAATTTGAACTACATGCACATGCTCCAGTGCATATAAATTGGTTGAAAAATCAAATCTTTTGTCCTTGGGTGCATGCTTAGGTCCCATGCAAGAAATGGGAATGAATGTCAAACACCCTGCCACCGTCACTCGGCTGCAAACATTGAGATACCTGGTTTTTAAATTCTAGTAAATCCAAAACTCGTCTGAAATTCATGAAACTTGACATGCTATCATGGAGCGGCATCAACATGTAGTGGTAACTTTTTTGTCCCATTTGGGGCAGGTTCGGGTATATGCTTCTCACAAACCAGAGCTTCTCACAACAAGGATGATGGTTTCAGTAGGGAATGCCCCACCTTTGGGGACGAAACGATATCCATTTACTCTTATTGATTTCAAACTTTTTCTCGTGTCAACATAGAACAACAGGAGTGTTGTGTTATTTTTTGTGATTTTTCGGGGTTTGTTTGGATATTTTATGCATTAAGTGAGTTTTCAATGCATTTATGTGCATAATTCAAAATTGAACTACATGCACATGCTCCAGTGCATATAGATTGGTTGAAAAATCAAATATGTGTCCTTGGGTGCATGCTTAGGTCCGATGCAAGAAATGATAATGAATTTCAAACACCAGGGCACCGTTGATTGCCGGCAAAACATTGAGATGCCTGGTTTTTAAATTCTAGTAAATCCAAAACTCGTCTGAAATTCATGAAACTTGGCATGCTATCATGGAGCGGCATCAACATGCCGTGGTAATTTTTTTGTCCCATTTGGGGCAGGTTTGGGTATATGCTTCTCACAAACCAGAGCTTCTCACAACAAGCATGATGGTTTCGGTAGGGAACGCCCCACCTTTGGGGACGAAACGGTATCCATTGCCTCTTATTGCTTTCAAAAAATTTCTCGTGTCAACATAGAACAACAGGAGTGCTGTGTTATTTTTTGTGATTTTTCGGGGTTTGTTTGGACATTTTATGCATTAAGTGAGTTTTCAATGCATTTATGTGCATAATTCAAATTTGAACTACATGCACGTGCTCCAGTGCATATAAATTGGTTGAAAAATCGAATCTGTGTCCTTGGGTGCATGCAAGAAATGGGAATGAATTTCAAACACCAGGGCACCGTTGATTGCCGGCAAAACATTGAGATACTTTGTTTTTAAATTCTAGTAAATCTAAAACTCGTCTGAAATTCATGAAACTTGGCATGCTATCATGGAAGGGCACCCGACATGCTGTGGTATTTTTCGTGTCCATTTTGAGAGAAGGTGCACTCGAATAATGACAGCCAACACAGGCATTTTGAAAAAATAGCTGCCACTTTAATATCTCAAACGTTTGTATAATTCAAACCGTGTGCGTTCTGTTAACCATTCACGTGACACCACGTGTCTTGGTTTTAATGGCTATAGGAGGTGCCGTGTGGACAACTGGTTGATTGAACAGGAGGCGTGCGAGTGCAGTCTAGTGCACAGGCTCACCAGGAAGCGTACAAGCTGTTCAACGCAGGATCTGTGCATCTCTTCAACGCAAATGGTTCAGTTTATGGTATGCAAATTAAAGCCAGACTTCGGCGCTAAGCCAAGAGACACTGTGATTTTTCAAAATATGCATCTAAAAATCAATAGCACTATCTATTTTTTGCAACTAAAATTCAGTAATTAAGCATAGATTTCATTCATACTAGAGATTAAGCAGTCGTTCTCACCGGGAAGCGAGACAGCCTTGGACTGCCGCCCGCCTCGCTCCCACTGGTCTCTATTAATGGCGCCGCCGAGCGGCCGCACCCCCCATCCTCGCCACACACACAATTCCTCTCTCTCCGCCCGCATCCTCGACGCCACTCTGAGTTCTCAAAGTCGTGTGTGTACGAGGATGCCGCCGAAGCGCCCCATCAGAGGGAGTGGCAACGCCGGGGCTGCTGAAGCACCGGTGCACGGCGTGAATATGGAGACAGAGGTTTCCGTCGCCGTCGACGGGGTGGAGAATGAGGCTGCCAACAAGCGGAGGCGGGTCGAGAAAGAACCGCAAGCGACTCCAGCAGGCCTAGACTTCATCAACAACCTCCCCGATGATATGTTGATAGTCATCATATCCCTCCTCCCAATCAAATATCAGGCGAGGACTGCCGCCCTTTCCCGACGGTGGCGCCCCCTATGGCTCCACACCCCTGTCGACCTCCTCGACTCCCACAAGCTCTGCCATGGCTATCGCTAAAGCTTGGATGCGTTCTCCCAGATCCTCGGCAGTCACGATGGCCCAATCAAAGGCCTTATCACGGGCAAGTTCCGTTCCAATGGAAAGGACCGAGCCAAGCTTGACGAGTGGTTCCAATCCCGCGCCATAGATCAGCTCAAGAAGCTAAGTTATAATGATGGGCATATGCGCTTGCTGCCAACATCCGCGCTTCGCTTCGCGCCCATGCTGCGCCTCGCCAAGTTCATGAACTGCCATCCCCCTTAATGACACGCCCGCTCTTTTTCTACCACGACTGAAGCACCTCGAGCTCGTCGCCGTCCGCATCCCAAAGGATGACATGGAGCGCCTGCTCCGCGGCTGTACTGCACTCGAGTTCCTTCGTCTTCAGGCGATGAATTGGTCGAGTACCTTGCACATCACCTCTAGGACTCTGCGGACTATTTATGTGTGTTGATGGTGCTGCAACGAGAGATCAAAAAAGGTGGACCACAATATGGTCATCTAGGACACACCTTCACTTGAGAGATTACTTGTAGTTGATCATCAAGGTCCAACAAGAATCAACGCCATTTCTGCGCCGAAATTGAAAGTGCTGGGCTACTCGTCTGTCAAATACTACAACTTTCAGGTACAACAGTCGCCTTATACACCTCTCCATCTTGATATCAACGTTATTTCTAGTTTTGAAGATGTATGTTCGTCTGTCATCCAGCGAAGCTTCACCCAGACTCTGGGCACAGTGAAGGTCTTGGCACTAGAATCTTTCGGCCCCAGCCTGGACCAAGTTGTCAGTTGCCTGAGATGCTTTCCGTGCCTGAAGAAGCTGTATATCGAGGTGATGTTCCTTTCCTGTTAAATGTTAACCATAAGGGAGTCCAATTTTTTGCACCTTTTCCCAAGTTTACAATGACAATGTACTACGATTTCTGAAGGAATTTTGGAGGATTTTAGGACATACACCCCCACCCATATTGGTTGCTTCATTCATATGGTTACAATCGTCCATAAGCATTTCTCCTTTGGATTCATCTGTACTAGTTTTCTGAGGGAATTTTTCATCCAATCCAACCTCTTGTGAAGAAGGCTACATGTTTCTAGATTGTAATCAAATGCCCATGTTAATCATGCCAGATCGAAGATGGCACGTTGGTGCATTTTACAAATCCTGCAAACCAAATGGGCGTGTAGCAGTGTTCAAAACTGCATGTAGGCACTAACACATTCTCTTCTTTTGCAGATAATAATAGGCCCGGAGGTGGATAATGTTTATAATGACAATCACATCGAATGCCTGGATCTGCATCTCTCAAATATTACTTTGAACTCCTACCGAGGGACCTTACCGGAGATTACACTCGCCAGGTTCTTTCTTGCCAGAGCAAAGGTGCTGAGGGTACCGAGGTTGAACACGCATTTAATTAGGAAAGATCAGTGGTACGATTATCAGAGCCGGCAGGTACTGCGGAATGGAAGTGCCTCCAAAAATGCCAAACTTCATATTGGAAGAGCATATGGCAAAGCAATTGGAAGTCATTGTGTCAAACCCATACATGACTTGTCAGCGGCTGATCCCTTTTCAGAAATGACATGGTTTGCAATGTTTGAATTTGGGCGTTGTAATCTTTGAATTTGAACCTTGCAATATTTATGGTATTTGTTGTATTGAACCGTTTCTGTTCTCTTGTCTCAACGCAAAAAGTTCATCCAAGTGAACCACATGTCGTATATCGCACACACCTTGATCTGACTGACCATTTCTTTTGTGTTGCCTAATCACAAACAGTTCATCCGAGTGAACTGTATGCTGTACATCGCACACACCATGATCTGGCTGACCGTTTATTTTGTGTTGCCTAATCACAAACAGTTCATCCGAGTGAACCATATGCTATACATCGCACACACCTTCATCTGGCTGTCCGTTTCTTTTGTTCCTCCTCATCGAAAAAGGTTAATTGAACTGGACCGTATGCCCTCAATCGCAAACGCAACTAAAATCTAAACCGTGTTTGATGATCCATCATCGCACGCATTTTGCACGTTTTTTGACGGTTTTTTACACCACCGTTTGCGATTATTGCATCGCACACAGTTTTGTCGAAGGGTCTCTGATCGTAGTGTCGCGTTAGCAGCATCCTGCAGCAGTGATGTGTCCATGCCGTGAGACCAATATGTTTGAAAGTTCCTTCTAATTTACTGCACATGGAATTAACTCGCACACAAGTACACAAATATGATTTTTCAAACCGTTATGGTTAGCTGTTGCATGTACATGTAGTTCAAATTTGAATTGCGGTCATTAAATGGCTAGAAAATCACTTAAATGTCTTTAAAAGGTTAAATGACCCCTGAAATTTTCCAAATTTTTACATGATAGTTGTATTAGTGCACGTTAAATGTAGAAAAAATTTGAAGCCCGTAAGGGGGAGCTATCTCCCGTTCGTCATCAAACATGCATTGTTCTCTCTCGGAACCACGTGCCTTCTAGTGAGTTGCTTCAGTTTGTGAGGGGTGTGTGTCCAAACTTTCGTCAAACATGCCAAAAAATTTACCACATCATCTTGGTGGCATGACATTACATCAATCAAGGTTTCATGTGTTTTTGATCTTTGATGTCTACTACGCAACTTTATTCTTGTAGACACGTGTTGGGCCTCCAAGCGCAGAGTTTTGTAGGACAGTAGCAATTTTCCCTCAAGTGGATGACCTAAGGTTTATCAGTCCGTGAGAGGTGTAGGATGAACATGGTCTCTCTCAAACGACCCTACAACCAAATACAAGAAATCTCTTGTGTCCCCAACACACCCAATACAATGGAAAATTGTATAGGTGCACTAGTTCGGTGAAGAGATGGTGATAAAAGTGTAATATGGATGGTATAAATATATTTCTATAATCTGAATAAATAAAAACAGCAAGGTGCAAATAGTAAACGGGCACAAAAACGGTATTGCAATGCTTGAAAATGAGGCCTAGGGTCCGTACTTTCGCTAGTGCAATCTCCCAACAATGCTAATATAATCAGATCATATAACCATCCCTCAACGTGCAACGAAGAATCACTCCAAAGTTCCTATCTAGCAGAGAACATAAGAATAAATTGATTGTAGGGTACGAAACCACCTCAAAGCTATTCTTTCCGTTCGATCTATTCAAGAGTCCGTAGTAAAATAACACAAAGCTATTCTTTCCGTTCGATCTATCCTAGAGTTGGTACTAAAATAACACCAAAGCAAATTCATATTCATAATACTCAATCCAACACAAAGAACTTCAAAGAGTGCCCCAAGATTTCTACCGGAGAAACAAAGACAAGAACGTGCATCAACCCCTATGCATAGATTACCCCAATGTCACCTCGGGAATCCGCGAGTTGAGTGCGAAAACATATATCAAGTGAATCAATACGATACCCCATTGTCACCACGAGTATTCAACTGCAGGACATATATCAAGTGTTCTCAAATCCATAAAAGTATTCAATCCGATAACAAAGAAATCTCAAAGGGAAAAACTCAATTCATCACAACAAGATAGAGAGGGGAAAACACCGTATGAACCCACTATATTAACAAAGCCTGTGATACATCAAGATCATGACATCTCAAGAACACGAGAGAGAGATTAAACACATAGCTACTGGTACAAACCCTCAGCCCCGAGAGTGGACTACTCCCTCCTCGTCGTGGTGGCCGCCGGGACGATCAAGATGGCCACCGGTGATGATTTCCCCGTCCGGCAGGGTGCCGGAACGGGGTCTAGATTGGTTTCCAGTGGCTACAGAGGCCTGCGGCGGCGGAACTTCTGATCTAGGTTAACCCTGAATGGTTTTGGAATATTTGTTAATTTATAGGGTAAAGAGAGGGTGCGGGAGGCCACCGAGGTGGGCACAACCCACTTGGGCGCGCCTGGGCCCCCAAGCGTGCCCTGGTGAGTTGTGCCCCCCTTGGGGCACCCCCCAGGTGCTGCTCTGTCACATATTGGGTGTTCTGGTCCATAAAAATCTCCAGCAAGTTTCACGGTGTTTGGACTCCGTTTGATATTGATTTCCTGCGATGTAAAAAACAAGCAAAAAACTGCAACTGGCACCGGGCACTGGGTTAATAGGTTAGTCCCAAAATATGATATAAAGTTGCTATAAAATGATTGTAAAACATCCAAGAATGATAAAATAACAGCATGAATACTTCATAAATTATAGATACGTTGGAGACGTATCAATCTTTTTTAATTTTTTGGAATTTAAATGCCATGGCACTCCATGCTTAATTGTGTCATAGCCGTTAGACCAATATGTTTGAAAATTCCTTCCAATTTACTGCACATGGAATTAAATCGCACACAAGTACACAAAATATGACCTTTTAAACCATTATGGTTAGCTGTTGCATGTACATGTAGTTCAAATTTGAATTACGGTCATTAAATGGCTAGAAAATCACTTAAATCTCTTAAAAGGTCAAATGACCCCTGAAATTTTCCAAAATTTGGCATGACAGTCGTATTAGTCCGACAAATTTTCTCGTACATTTAAAACACCATTCATTGCCACTTTACTCCAAGTTCGGCATTCATAGCTAATAAAAAATATCCACAACATCACACACAATATTTTTGTAGGAACCGTTTGCGATGAAAATTTCCGGGTCTATTTAAGTCTTCCCCCTTAAGCTTCGCCGGCTCGTCTGCTCCAATGCCTGAAACCCCTGAATCCACGAATCCCGATCCCCATTCCCGCATCCCCTTCTCGCAAAGATGATGCCGTGGAAACGCTTTGTGAAGGCCCGTATGATGGCCGCGTCCTTCCCGAGCGCTGCTGCCTGCGCCGAGAGCGCGGTTGCCTACGGCGAAAGTGTCGCCGCATCCGCATTGAGCGCGGCCGCTTCCGCCGAGAGGGCATCTGCGGCAGCCGATAGGGAAGCTGCTACTACGACGGTGGCTACAAACGCCGAGAGCGCTCGAGCTGCCGTCCGTGCCGGCGATGTCGCCCTGGCCCGGGTCGAGGCCATCCACGTTAAGATATTCCAGGCCACCTCGGAATCCAGCATGCAACCCACGTCCGAAAAGGTGGCGGTGACCATGGAGCACCTGCTTCCTCATGAGTTCCCCGAGCGGGAGCTGGAGATGCAGGAGGCGGAGG
The DNA here is from genome assembly GCF_018294505.1 of Triticum aestivum. Classification (NCBI taxonomy): domain Eukaryota; kingdom Viridiplantae; phylum Streptophyta; class Magnoliopsida; order Poales; family Poaceae; genus Triticum; species Triticum aestivum. The sequence goes on along the minus strand of NC_057808.1, from coordinate 244,402,094 downwards.
AGATCGAGGAGCACCGGGAGGAGGAGTTGCGCGTGGCCGAGGTCGAGGTAGAGAAGAGTCCGTCCGTCGAGGAATCGGTGGTGGAGTACCAACGCGAGCTCTGGCGCAGCCACTACTACGAGTACTACAACCTTGAGGGCGGTGCCGAGGACGAGGACGAGGACGAGGATGCGGTCGACTTCAGCAGGGGGACGTGGAGTCCACCAACGGCGGCATGTCGCCAGGACAAGTCATCGACGTCTTATCTCACACCGGTGATGCATAGGCCGGCGCGGCGGCGGATTTGTTAAAATTATGCATTTTAGGCTTTGTTTTTAATGCTGGTCTTTTGTTAGAGCAATTTTTAGGTCAACTGGCTCTGTTTGATTACTAAAATTGCTCATTTCAGTAAGTGTGGTCTGTGTGCTGTACGCTCTTTTGTGTGCCCAAATTAGCAAGCGATGTTAAATTATGCAATGACGTACCCGGGGAAATTTCCACCAAAATTTGAATTATCAAACTCATCCCATGCGTGTAAAGCAGAAGAATCGTTTGGGATGCACACAGTCGTTCAAAGTGAATGGTGTCCGGCGGCACCGCGCAAAGTTTCCCTCCACATTTCGAAATTTTTGGCCTACCGCCGAAATATCTACCCCACCCCCCTTCCCCACCCCATTTTCTCCCCGACCACAAGTCACATTTCCCCTGTTTCCTCCTTCCTTCCTTCCTAAGCTATCGCCGCTTTCCTCGCTCTCGCCGTCTCGCATCCTACCGCCGGGGTCGCCATGGTCTTCTTCAATGACCTCTCCAGCGGTTCCTCCTCTGACGATGACTCCTTCACCACCCAGGTATGCCTCTCTTCTCTCTCTCGGGCTATGACTTGGAATGAAGGTTTTTAACCCGGTGGTCGATTTGAGTCATTTCTTCCTCTTGTAGCTCCCTAGGACCATCAGTTGCAACGAATGGAGCGGGGTGGCTGAAGATCTGTCTGCTCATTGTCACCATCAATCTCCAGGCGTGAAGCTAGTTACGTTTGAATCTGTGGATAGTGGGAGGAAGTTTTTGGCATGTGCAGAGAAGGTTAGACCCTCTTTCCTTGTTACAAATCATTTGTTAGATGTGATTCAGACACTGTCACGGTCCCAGCCCATTCATACCACACCTTCAACCAAACGCATCCTAAGACAGTGTCACAGTTTGTACCTAGTATCTAGAAATGTTGCCATCTCATCAGCGGTGCCATTAGAAAATTATATGGCACCACTTCAGCAGTTTGTGCAACCAACTTTGGTCCACACATCCAAGCAGCCAAGCAGTAAAATACTAAATCTTTATGGCACGAAGGAACTTGGCATCAGAGCAACTAGGTGCTCCGGAGTCTGGGTCCCTAATTTTTTTCGCTGCATCGGCTCGCTAGTGCAGGGCACCAGTGCGAGATGTAGCAACAGTTGTCTTTACACCGGTTTTGGCATACATAGTGGATGACCTTAGTGCTATTAGTTCTATGTCACTAAATTTGTGCATGTACACACATGTTAGTATCAATTTGCAGTCATCCAAACACTGTCGCTATGCTGTTGCAGTTATATTTACCTTCCTCATAAAATGTTTGATTTTTTATTTATAGTACATGAGTAAGAACTTGTAGCGTTGTAGTAGTTAATTATATCTTCTGATGTTTCATTGGTTGTTGTCTCAGTAGCAATTAAATCATTTGCACATTGATCTTTTTGAGAAGATATGTCATAATTAACTTGTTTCTTCAGTTTTTCAAAATAAGTGTTGGTGATTTTCTATGTTGCTATAAACCCATTTCCCCTACAATTGTTACTGATCTAGTTTTAAATATTATAGGATGAACGGAAGTGTTCTTACTTGGAGTGGGTTGATCAAGAGTGGCCAAAGTCTTTGAAGATGTGCCTAGCAAAGCTCTGGAGCATGTATGAGGAAGAGAACAGAGGTAGGCTTAGAGAAAGTGTTGTCAACGCTGAAGAATATTTGAAGATGCAGGATAAAAAGAGAATGGTGGAGAATGAGCTCAGATTTTTTAAATCAGACGTTGCTAAGATGGTGTTGGCGAAGGAGGAGGCACTTTCCTAGTTGGCCAGTGCAAAACTGGTTCTTACTGAACTGAAAGCTGAGGTGGATAAGACGAGCCTAGATGATCTCAATTAGGGAAATGAATATATTGTTCTAATATTGTTCTTATGAAGTTGAACTAGCTATATGTTGTACTGTGCTATTTTCAGGTAGCTATCGCACTATGATGTTAAAATATATTTATGTGCCTGATATGAAATTGGCAAACAGCTATTCGATATGAAATGTGAATTTGTGTAATAATGGAATTATTATTTGTAAACTAATAAACCTGCTAAATGTGTGTCATGGAACTTTGCAAACGGTTCTAGCAGTAAAAGCGCTTGTGATGGATAGCCCAATGCCACACGGTTTTCTTCATCAAAACGTGTGTGATGTAGTTGATAAAAGCAAATGGTTAACCAAGGCAGAGCGTGTGTGATAGTTACACCTATCATACACGAGCCTATACATAAACCTGTGGGGGATGTACATACGAACGAAAATGTTTTCCCTGGATTGACTGTGTGGGATGTACATGCGAACGCAAACATTTTCCCTGGATTGACTGTGTGGGATGTACATACGAACAATAATGTTTTCCCTGGATTGACTGTGTGGGATGTACATACGAACAATAATGTTTTCCCTGGATTGACTGTGTGGGATGTACATAAGAACGTAAACGTATTCCTTGGATTGAGTGTGTGTGATATACATACAAACGTAAATGTTTTTGGGGATTCACCATGTGGGATGTACATATGAACGGAAACGATTGGGTTTCGATGCCTCGCCTGATCGCACGCGAGCTCATTTTGCCCCAGCCTGTGTGCCAGGAGGGCCTATCCCCGATGGTTTCTGGGTCATGTGAGAGGGACCCCCTATCGCCCACACTCACTTAGTGACGGTTCCAAATGTCGTCGTGGAAAGGGGTTAAAAACCGTGTGTATAGCACCGACGCGTACCAGTGCAAATTACAGCACACAAGGGCTCTCTCATCCAAATCCAGTGATAGCACACAAGGGTTTACAAGGAGCCCCTATTATATTAGAATATTCTCTGCATTACAAAGATAATCTCACTACTATTTATGTTGTCATGCTTCTCAGATATTGAACAAAATCGCAATGAATATGAGAATGCGCACATCGGAAGAGTATCGCGGAACAGTGCAATGACTAACAAACATGGTATCAAGGCATCGAGTTCCATTCTGGATGGAATGAAGCCCACACGCTCCGCACCTACAGATTCGTGTTCAGAATATGATCCTAATGACTATTTTGAGCTCAAGGAGTCAAAGGCAGATGGCATATCCTGTTCACCCTACAAAGTGCCTGTTCTAATTTGGCAATGTTTTATTGGTTGCACGTAACTTGCGTAAGCTGTCTTGCATTTCTTCTGCATATTTGCACCGCAATCTGCTTAGTTTACTCATCATAGATGTGAAGTTGCCATGCCCACCCATTATCAATACACATTCCATTTGTCATCATACCATGTTTTTCCGTTCAAATGTTGTTCTTGTGTATCAGAAATCCAAAAGGAAGAGAGTGATTGCAGAATCTGAAGGAGTAGTAGCAAAGTCCTTGAAAAAGGTGGTGGTACCGCAAAAATCAGACAACACCCCACTTATATTGGCGATAGAACCAGCGCCACAAAACCTAGGATATCGCAACTATGCTGCTTGCTGCTTTGCTCTTGTTCGTACATGTTGTCTTGTATCGCTGTACTTACATTCATACCTAGTTGATTATGTGACATCAGTGTGCATGATAACCTGCATATCCACTGTTCTCTCCTAATTATCAGATCTATATTAATGCTTACATTAATCTGAATAAATCCAATGCTTATGAAGAAGTTTAGCTCTACATTGTTCTTGTAAGTATCTATTGTCCTTTATCATTTTACTTATACTGTCAGCTAGTTGTTCATGTACCATCACTTTGCAGCTTATTTTCCCGTGGTATCCATTTTCTACACATCAGATCTATGTTTACTATTACCAAAATGTTGAATAAAACCAATGCTACTAAAGATGTTTAGGTCTGCATTACTCTTGTCAGTACCTTTTGGCTGTATGTTGTACCTACATTTATAGCTAGTTGATTATGTAGAATCACTCTGCATCTTTGCTTAAATAATCTGCATTTGTTCCTATATTATCACTTCTATATTTACTCCTAACAAAATGTAGAATAAAGGCAATGCTTATGAAGAAGACTCTGTGGTAAACTTCTTGAATCCCCCCCTCAACATGGAAAAGGGCTTTATAGAGCCGATCTTCATTACTAACATAAGTTTGTCCTTCTCGAGCTTTCAAACTTTGTTGTGTATATTTGGATAGCAATGAATGCAACTGCTGTTTATTTTTGTCGCTTGCATCAAATTGCATGTTTAAAGTTTATTATGAAGAAGTTCACAAACATAAGTTTCTCCTTCTCCGTTTCAGTTTTTAGTTGTACAACCTACTTCCTTATTTATACCATGTAAATTAAACTAAATGTAGCAAGTGATCTTCCTTAGCACTACATGTATGCTTGTGTTGTTGATCTGTAATCCAGCGGGGTGGTCAAACTACCAACTCCAGGACAATGTCATATCCTGCTATGTCTTAACTATCAACAATGCATATTATCTTCATGTTATTTAAATGGTGTCTCTTTATTTACCAATCTGAAATAGGATAAATTGACAGTACACTCACAATCGATGCTTATACATTCTTTAGCACTGCATATATGCTTGTGTTCTTCATCTGTAATCCAGTGGTGTGGTGAAGCTGGCCACTCCTGCACAATGCCATTTCCTGCTATGCCTTAACTGTGAACTGATACGTCTCCAACGTATCTATAATTTATGAAGTATTCATGTCATGTTGACAACAATTCTATATGATTTTGGTATGATTTGATTAGAACTAACCCGGACTGGCGCTGTTTTCAGTAGAACTACCATGGTGTTTTTTTGTGCAGAAGTAAAAGTTCTCGGAATGGGTTGAAAATTTACGGAGAATATTTTTGGAAAATATAAAAAATACTGGAGCGAAAAGATACCAGAGAGGAGTCCCAAGGTAACCACAAGGGTGGGGGGCGCGCCCCCTGCCTTGCCGCCGCCTCGTGGACCCCCTTGACTTGTCCCTGACGCCAAAAACTTCTGTAAATAGAGAAAACTCCAGAAAGAAACCTAGATGAGTTCCGCCGCCGCAAGCCTCTATAACCACGAAAAACTAGTCGGGAGCCCGTTCCGGCACCCTGCCAGAGGGGGAAACCATCACCGGTGGCCATCTTCATCATCCCGGCGGTCTTCATGACGAGGAGGGAGTAGTTCACCCTCGGGGCTGAGGGTATGTACCAATAGGTATGTGTTTGATCTCTCTCTCTCTCTCTCTCGTGTTCTTGATTTGGCACGATCTTGATGTACCGTGAGTTTTGTTACTATAGTTGGATCATATGGTGTTTCTCCCCTCTACCTTCTTGTGATGAATTGAGTTTTACCTTTGAGGTTTCACTATTATCGGATTGAATACTATTATGGATTTGAGAACACTTGATGTATGTCTTGCGTGGGATACCCGTGGTGACAATGGGGTGTTCTATTGATTCACTTGATGTATGTTCTGGCACTCAACTCGGGGAGTCCCGAGGTGACATTGGGGTAATCTATGCATATGGGTTGATGCACGTTTGCGTCCGTGTTTCTCCGGTAGAAATCTTGGGGCACTATTTGAGGTTCTTTGTGTTGGATTGAATATTATGAATCTGAAGTTGTTTGATGCATATCGTATAATTGACTCACAGATACTTGTGGTGACATTGGAGTATCTAGGTGACATTAGGGTTGATTGATGTGTATCATATGGTGTTATTTTACTACGAACTCTAGGGCTGTTTGTGACACTTATAGGAATAACTCAATGGATTGATCGGAAAGAAGAACTTTGAGGTGGTTTCGTACCCCACAAGCAATTTCATCTTATGTTCTCCGCAATAGGAACTTTGGAGTGACTTTTGTCGCACGTTGAGGGATTGCCATATGATCTAATTACGTTATCATTGTTGAGAGAACTTGCACTAGTGAAAGTATGAACCCTACACCTTGTTTACAAGCATTGCAATACCATTTTCGCTCACTTTTACCACTTGCTACCTTGCTGTTTTTATATTTTCAGATTACAAAAACCTATATATACTATCCATATTACGCTTGTATCACCATCTCTTTGCCAAACTAGTGCACCTATACAATTTACTATTGTATCGAGTGTGTTGGGGACACAAGAGACTCTTTGTTATTTGGTTGCAGGGTTGTTTGAGAGAGACCTTAGGTCATTCACTTGAGGGAAATTTACTATTGTCCTACAAAACTCTGTGCTTGGAGGCCCAACACAAGTGTACAAGAAGAAGGTTGCGTAGTAGACATCAAGCTCTTTTCTAGCGCCGTTGCCGGGGAGGTGAGTGCTTGAAGGTATATCTTTAGATCTTGCAATTGAATCTTTTAGTTTCTTGTTTTATCACTAGTTTAGTCTATAAAGGAAAACCACACAAAAATGGAATTGAGGTTGCCTCATATTATTCATCTTTATAATATCTTTAATGAAAATGATGGAAAGGAAAATTGTGCTCAAGTGTTAGAAGAAGAAGTCAATAAAATGTTGGCACTAAATCTTTGAATGATGAGCATGATTGCAATGTTGTTAGTATGATTTGAATATCCATGATGCTAATGATATGCAAAGGTACAAGCTTGGGGATGCTATGTTTGATGAAGATGATATTTTTTGTCCCGCAAGTTTTGATCAGAAAAGTTATTATAATGATAGCATGCCTCCTATTTATGATGATTGCAATATTTATGAAAGTGGGTCTGGAAGAGTGTCAACTTTAGATAATAATTATCCCACTATGTTGGATTGTGTTGAATCTTATTATAATGATAAAAGTGGATTTGGAGAGGTCATGAGTTTATTTAGTAATGATTCCACTATCTTGGAAGATGTTTCAAGTGACTATGATGAGAACAAAGTTGCTACTTATGATGATTATTGTGATGACACTTATGTTATAAAAAGTAGTGATAATTATTGTCATAATTTTGAATATCCTTTTACCGAACATTACTCTTTTAACGTGGAAACAATTTATAGTATTCAAGTTTCATATGATGCTCCCACTACTATTCGTGAGAATAAATTTGCTTATGTGGAGAATAATAAAATTTCTATGCTTGTGCATCATGAAAACAATGCTTTATGTGATAGTTATATTGCTGAATTCATTCACGATGCTACTGAAAATTATTATGAGAGAGGAACATATGCTTTTACATATTGCAATAATATCAAGTTTCCTCTCTATGTGTTGAATGTTTTGAGGTTATGCTTGTTTTGCATTCCTGTGCTAGTTGATTCTTGCTCCCAAAAATTATTTGCTCACAAAATCCCTATGCATAGGAAGTGGGTTAGGCTTAAATGTGCTAGTCATATGCATCATGATGCTCTCTTTGTGTTTCAATTCTTATCTTTTATGTGAGCATCATTGACATCATCATGCCTAGCTAAAAAGGCTTTGAAAAGCGCTTGTTGGGAGACAACCCAACATTTACCCCTACTATTTTTGTGTGTCCACATGATTAAGCTACTGTAGTAATCATGTTTAATAGCTTTTGTTTCAATAAAGTGCCAAGTAAGACCTTTGGGATAGTGTCGATGATAGTTGACTTGATTCTTTGCAAAAATAGAAACATTTGCTTCTAGTCACAGAATTGTTTAAATTCACTGGAGGGCGATAAAATTCTGAATTTTTTACACATGATTGGTAAACAAATTTTGTATGTTTTCCTAATTTTTCGGAATTTTTGGAGTAACAGAAGTATGGTTGTTGTTCACATCATTACAGACTGTTCTGTTTTTGACAGATTCTGTTTTCAATGCATAGTTTGCTTGTTTTAGTGTTTCCATGGCTTATATTAAGTGATATAAATTGTGTAAATGATGGAGTACACTAGGAACTGTGTGAGAATAATTACGAATCTTGTCTTGGCAGTACCAAAGTGAATGATTTGTCTTTGTCATAATAACCTATCTCACGAAGTTCCGTTAAGTTTTGTGTGATTGAAGTTTTCAAGTTTTGCGTGAGATATCGATATGAGGAGAATAAGGACTGGCAAGAACCTAATCTTGGGGATGCCCAAGGCACCCCAAGGTAATATTCAAGGAAGGTCCAAGCAACTAAGCTTGGGGATGCCCCGGAAGGCATCCCCTCTTTCGTCTTCAACATTACCGGTAACCTCAATTGGAGCTATATTTTTTTCGTCACATGATATGAGTTTTGCTTGAAGCATCATTTAGTTTTAGTTTTATTTGCTTGCTTCTATTTTGAATAATGTTTTGCATATTTTATTTCAATAAAAAGGTCAAGTTGTAGCGACCCGACCCGAAATCGGTCAAGTCTCTGTGTAGCTGTACCATCCCAAGATCATGCTGGCACACAGAGTACATTGATGAAAAGATTCAAAGTTCAATCACACCTGAATTTATTACACGATTCTCATATCGAGTCTTTATTACATCATAATAAATTCGGCCGAAGGCCAACTCATGAGAAATAAACTAAATAAAGTTGCGGAAGCGTAGATGAATAGCGAGTCCATCTGACTCCATAGGGCAATCGCCAAGCATGGATCGTAGCCTCACTCCTGATCGGAAAACTCCTCTGCAACATAAGACGTTGCAGCCGTGTAGGTCAGCATTTTGAATATGTCGGCAAGTCATGAAGAGAGAACAACAATAAAATTACTAATACTATATGCAATTTGGCTGTGGGGCTCTAAGTTTCATTGTTTTGCGGAAAAGCCGGTTTTTTCCTACAACAAGGACTTGTTTGAAATTACTACAAAATGTTGGTAGTTATTGAGATGGTTCCGCCAACCAATGTCTCATTCCCAATTATTAAATAACCCCCTCAATTAATTTTTTAAGTTCAGTGTTGAGATATCCGAAATACTCCAAGTTCCAGAGGCTCAAATTGTCCGTAACCGAGGACACGACTAATCGATTAGGTCTTCACTCTGCAGAGGTTTGTGCACTTTACCCGCAAGAATCGTTCCCTCCTTTTGAAGTCTTCGCACTGCTTGGTGTTTGAAGATGGGACGAACGAAACAGGGTCTTCCGAAGAGTTCCTCTGGGCCACTGCCGGTGCCCATCCAATCCTACCATTCTTCTACATCTCGTAGCACCGTCCGGCCAGAGTCACGCCTAGGGTCGACCAAGCCAGAGCCCATAATGGCTTGCGGCTGCACAGGTAAGCTTCCGGTCAATGGGGTATCCATCCATCTCTTTGTGGCTGGGTGAAGCTTTCCGCAAGATGTCATGGCGCTTCTCCATGCATCCCGGCCATCCGCTGGTTTCTCCAGGGTGCTCGTCAACCGTCCTCCACCCAGTAGTGAATTTTGAAGTCCATCTTGAGCTTGACGTCATGGGGTTGTCATCATCTTGACTCTCGCATCTCCCTTATGAATCACTCAACCAACCCCGTCTACTAAAGCATAGCAATCAACTACATCGTCCCGGGCATCGGTAACAAGGGAGAAGGGTTCATCCGACCTCATGATACTACTCAAGAACATAACTTAACAAAATTCTCCTACTGCATGCATGGTGGGGAGGTATAATTCTAATGCAATAAAATCATAGGTATTGTAAAAACATGATCAAATGACTTGCCTGGCTGACGGTCTTCGAAAGCTAGCGACTCGTAATAGCAGGCTTCGCACTTCGGGAATTCTACCGAGTCAAACAATAGCACAAATAAGTATAGCACAATATAACATAACAACAAGTTGAAGTAAAACACCCAAGCACTCAACCCAAAACCAAAGAAAAACTCGGAGAAAGCAAATCAAGGTTTTCATCATATCAAGCAACAACTAAGAAATAGGTTTACACAACTAAAACTTTTCTTAACAGAACCTAAGCATTGGTTTTGCTAACTAACAGAAGGGAAAACATCATACAAACTAGGAGCAAAAGAATCACATCAAAAGCTATTATAGAACTCCTATTATGCCTAAAACAATCCTAGCAAAGAAAATAAAATAAAAAAATTATTCTACTGTAAATAAAAGTTCATCCTCTATAGCTACAGAAACTAATCTAAAATAAACTATAACATAGTAAAAAAATAACTTACTAACTAGAACAGTAGGAAAACAGTAGCTAGCTAAATCAACAAGAAAAACTTGATAATTTCGACTAAAACTATTTTTTTATTAAATCTAAAATACCCAAACAAGTTCCTACTGCTAGGCATGGACTAAACTAAGCTGTATCAAAGAGAATAACTAAAAAATAATAATCCTAACTCAATTTATGGCAGAAACACTAATCCGTCTAAATCTAATATAAAACTATTTCTAATAATTTAAACATGGCTAAACATATTTTCTACAGAAACTACAACAAATTTGAAAACTAACAAAAAAAGAATCAACTAAAAACAATAAACCAACTAAAAGAAATAGCAAAAACAAAAACAGAACCATTCTGCTAAAACAGAAAAGAAAACTAAAAAGGAAAAACCAATCTAGCGCTACTGGGCCGAAACAGTGTGCGTGCTAAGGTAAACAGCACCTAAGCGTTAAATAACTTATACGTCTACGGGCTAACAGAAATAAACCATTCGGCCGGTCCAACTAAACCGCAACTTAAAATAAACCAATCTAAACCGATCCACTAAAGAAAAACCAAACTCTTCGATCTAATCTAATCTAACGCGTCAGTTTGAGATCGGACGGCTGCGGGTAAATCCGGCAACTTACAGAGAGTTCGACGGCGATGGCGACTCGGGAGACGACGGCGCGGCGGCTCCGGCAATCGGGGAGGAAGGAGGAGTGTCCGGGGCGGTGCGGCGGAGCGAGGGCGTCGTCGGGGTGGTCTTGGTGGAGCTCGGGGGCGACTGTGGCGATCGGGGCAACGGCGGCGGCTCCCTGGTGAGCTGCAACTCCGGCGAGCGGCGGTCAAGCTCAGGGGCGACGGCTCCGGCGGTTCCTGGGCGACGAGAGGATGTCAGGGAGGTGCGAGATGAAGTGGCGGTGCGGGTGGAGTAGCTTGGATGGGTAGGGGGTGCTCACCGGTGGCAGAAACGGCGGCGAACCAAGGCGGCGGCGGCGAGATGCGTTTGGCGAGGGCGCGAACTACGGGTGGAGTTGAGCTTAGGGTTTTAGGGGGATCGAGAGAGGAGGGAGCTGGGTTTATATAGGGCATCAACTTGGGCAAGGGGCGATGCGGGATTGCGATCCCGAGAAGATCGCGGTGACGGGCGGCGGCGGTCGCGCTCTAGCGTGGCGAGACATGGGCGAGGGGAAACGAGAAGGGGTGGGGCCGGCGCGTCAGCAAGAGAGAGAGAGGCGTGGAGGCGAGCCGGCGACCGAGGCGGAGGGGATTTGGGCGTGGCGCGCTGGGCGGCGGCGGCTCGGGCGCTGGCGCCTGCCCCGCTGGCTGGGCCGGTTGGCCTGGCTGGCGCCTGGGGCTTTGCCTCTTTTCTTTTTGAATTAGAGAGAAGAGAAAACATAGAAAAATATATATTATTTTTATATAGGACATATATATATCAAAATTATTAGGGGAATTAATCCTACAACGTGGACATTTTTCCAAGGGCAAAACTCAAACTAAGAAAAACATTTTCTGGAAATCCCAAATAAAATTCAAATTTGAATTCAAACTTTTTGGCAATATTTTTCTTCTGACATTTTTGGAGTGTCATGTTTACTCCTCTCATACTTTTGCTCAAGTATTTGTCAGGCATTGTTTGAAATAAATTCAACTGCCAATTTGAATCCAAATTCCAACAAACTCAAAAGCCTCTGAAATAATTCAAATGTCACTCAATTCAAACAATATGCATAGATGCTTAGCTATAATTGTAAAACATTCCAAATGGGAATTTGGGATGTTACAAACCTACCCACCTTAAGATGAATCTCGCCCTCGAGATTCGGGTTGGCTAGCAAATAGGTGCGGGTGGTCTCGGCAGAGATCTTCTTCTCGCTCCCAGGTGGCTTCCTCCTTGGAGTGATGACTCCACAGAACCTTACAAAACTTGATGATCTTGCTGCGGGTAACTCTGTTCGCAGTCTCGAGAATTCGGACGGGTTTCTCCTAATAAGTCAGATCACTGTCGAGTTGTATGGCCTCTAGGGGCACTGTGTCTCTCAACGGAATATCGGGCATCTCAGCATGGCATTTCTTCGGCTGAGAAACATGGAAGACATCTTGAACTCCGGACAATCCTTCCGGCAATTCCAGCTTGTAAGCAACTTCTCCACGACGTTCGGGGATTTTGTAGGGGCCAATGAACCTGGGTGCCAACTTTCCTTTAACACCAAACCTCTTGATTCCACGAAGTGGGGACACACGAAGATATGCCCGGTCTCCCGCTTCGTATGTTAGTTCCTTGCATTTACTGTCGGCATAACTCTTCTACCTCGATTGAGCTACCTTGAGTCTATCCTGAATCAGCTTGACCTTCTCTTTGGAGTCTCTGATAAGATCGGGACCGAAAAGTTTTCGATCTCCAACACCATCCCACAGCAATGGTGTTCTACACCTCCTTCCGTATAGAGCTTCGAAAGGGGCCATCTTCAGACTGGTCTGATAGCTGTTGTTGTACGAGAACTCTGCGTATGGCAGATTGTCATCCCAGCTAGATCCATAGTCTAGCGTGCAAGCTCTCAACATGTCCTCCAGAATCTGGTTGACTCTCTCAGTCTGTCCATCTGTCTGCGGATGAAAAGCTGTACTGAACTCCAGCCTCGTACCCAAAGTTTCATGCAACTGATTCCAAAACTTTGAGGTAAATTGCGTTCCTCTATCTGACACGATACTCCTCGGAACTCCATGCAGACATACGATCCTGGTCATGTATATCTTGGCTAACTTAGCGCTGGTATATGTGGTCTTCACGGGAATGAAATGAGCTACCTTGGTCAAGCGATCAACCACTACCCAGATAGGATCATAACCTGAACGGGTCCTCGGTAATCTTGTGATAAAATCCATTCCAAGTTTTTCCCATTTCCACTCGGGTATCGGCAAAGGTTGAAGTAACCCTGCCGGCTTCTGATGTTCTGCCTTTACTCGCTGACAAACATCGCATACTGCTACGTACTCGGCAATATCCTTCTACATACCTGTCCACCAGAAACTTTCCTTCAAATCCAGATACATCTTGGTGTTGCCTGGGTGAATCGAGTACGGTGAATCATGGGCCTCCTGAAGAATTAACTTCCTGACCTCTGGGTCATTAGGCACATAGATGCGATCCTCAAACCATAAAGTTCCGTGCTCATCTTCACGAAAACCTTTAGCCTTTCCGTTACTCATCTTTTCCTTTATCTCTGCAATTTCCTTGTCTGTCTTCTAGGCTTCACGGATTCTTTCGATCAGGGTGGATTGTATATCCAAGGTGGCGACAAATCCTCTCGGTACTATCTCCAGTCGGAGCTCTCTGAGATCGTTGGCTAATTCCTGAGGTAATCCTCCAGCTATGAGGGTGTTCACATAACTTTTACGGCTCAAGGCATCTGCTACAACATTTGCCTTCCCTGGGTGATAATGCAATCTCATATCATAGTCCTTGATCAATTCAAGGCATCTCCTCTGCCCGAGGTTCAATTCCTTCTGCGTGAAAATATACTTCAGGCTCTTATGATCCGTGTAAACATCACAACTGTTTCCGACAAGGAAATGTCTCCAGGTCTTGAGTGCGTGCACTACGGCTGCTAACTCCAAATCATGTGTGGCATAATTCATCTCGTGAGGTCATAGCTGTCTGGAGGTATAAGCTACAATTTTTCCTTCCTGCATGAGCACTCCTCCGAGTCCTTGACGAGAAGCATCACAATATACCTGGTAACCCTTGTGTATGTCCGGCAAAATGAGCACTGGGGCTGTAACCAAACGTTTCTTCAGCTCCTGAAAACTGGCTTCACAATCCTCGGTCCAAATGTACTTGGCTTCCTTCTTCAACAACTCAGTCATGGGCTTGGCAATCTTGGAGAAATTCTCAATAAACCTCTGATAATATCCCGCGAGTCCGAGAAAACCGCGGATCTCCTTGACTGAGGTGGGGGACTGCCAATTGGTGACCGATTCGACCTTGGTGGGGTTGACTGCTATTCCTTCTCCTGAAATAACATGTCCGAGAAATCCGACTTCCTTCAGCCAAAATTCACATTTGCTGAACTTGGCATATAACTGATGTTCTCGGAGTTTCTCCAGAACTAGACACAGATGTTCCTTATGCTCTTCCTCGCTCTTGGAGAAAACCAATATGTCATCGATGAACACCACGACAAACTTGTCCAGATATTCCATAAATACCTTGTTCATCATGCTCATGAAATACGCAGGGGCATTAGTCAATCCGAATGACATGACGGTATACTCATATAAACCATACCTGGTGGTGAAAGCTGTTTTGGGTATATCCTGTTCACGAATCTTCAGCTGATGATACCCTGATCGAAGATCGATCTTGGAGAATACCTTGGCTCCAACTAGCTAATCAAATAAATCGTTAATCATCGGCAGAGGGTACTTGTTCTTGATGGTCACGTCGTTGAAAGAACGATAATCCACAACCATTCTCAGGGTTCCATCCTTCTTCTCTACCAAACGAACTGGGGCTCCCCAAGGTGACGAGCTTGGGCGAATATATCCTTTCTCCAATAATTCCTTGATTTGCTTCTTGATCTCTTCCAAATCATTCGGGGGCATCTGATAAGGTCTCTTGGATATTGGGGCTGTGCCGGGCAATAACTCAATCAAAAACTCAATGTCCCTGTCCGGTGGCATTCCTGGTAATTCCTCTGGAAATACATCGGGAAAATCTCGCACTACGGGCACTTCCTCCTGAACAACACCCGTGAGGGAATTCAGCCGATTCTTCATCGGTGTGCGTATGGATACATACTTGATCCTCTTCTGCTCCGGGGTGATGAGCAAAATCGTCTTGCGGGCACAGTCGATGTCCCCTTCAAACTTGGTCAACCAATCCATGCCTAGGATTACGTCCAATCCCTGGGATTCCAATACTATGAGGTCTGTGGGGAAATCATGATTTCCAATGCTGAGGGTCGAATGACAGCCTAAGCCTGCCGTCATCTCTCCTCCTGGGGAAGTGACCTGAAGCGAGGTTCTAAGGGTTCTAGTGGGCAACCCGTACTTTTCCACAACTACCCTTGATATGAATGAATGCGTTGCACCGGAATCAAAGAGTACCAATACTGGATGTGAATTTAATAAAAACTTACCAACCACAGTGTCTGGCTGATCATAGACGTCCTCCACGTCAAGGTGATTCACCTGAGCACGAGGAAAAGGATTGGGCTTCTTTGCTGAGCTTCCATTGCCGTTGCTGTTTACATTCCTCTGCCTGGCCTCCGGACAATCGGTGATATAGTGTCCTGTCTTCTGGCACTTGAAACAGGTGATATGACTCAGATCCTGCTGAGCCGGAGCAGGACGGTGCTGGTTGCCATTGCCTCCATTGCCTGACTTGGAGTTGTTGTCGTGGTTGCGATTGTTCCCATTCCCTCCATGTTTATGTCCTCCATGATTATGTCCTCCATGGGTGTGATGGGTATGTCCTCCCGAGTATGGGGCATAGCGAGGCTTCTGCTGAGCTCTGGAGTTGTACTTTCCCAGGCCATATTTCTGCTTGCGGCTATCAATCTGCTGCTGCTTGCCTTCAAGTATGGTGGCCTTGTCTACCAGCTCCTGGTAGTTGTTGAAGGTAGCCACCATTAGCTGCATTCCCATCTCATCAATGAGTCCCTCGAGAAACTTCTCCTGCTTTGCGGCATCTGTGGCCACATCATCTGGGGCATAGCGAGATAATTTGCTGAACTTATCCACGTACTGCCCCACAGTACGGTTCCCCTGGCGTAAGTTGCGGAGCTCACGCTTCTTCAGACTCATGGCTCCAGCTGAGACATGAGCGGTGCGGAAAGCCTGCTGGAACTGATCCCATGTCATGGTGGCGACCGGGTAAGTGGCGGTGTAGTTCTCCCACCAAGAGGCTGCAGGTCCATCAAGCTGATGTGCGGCAAAGTGCACCTTCTCTGCATCTGTGCACCCAGCAGTGGCTAACTCCCTTCCGACCTTGCGGAGCCAATCATCGGCCACAATCGGCTCAGTGCTGCTAGAGAACACTGGCGGATTCAGCCTTAGGAAGCGGGTCAAGTTGTCAACAGGGGGTGGTGGCGGTGGATTGTTGTTGTTGTTCTGGTTCTGGATGAGCATCTGCATCAGGGCATTCTGCTGCTGGATCAGCTGGGTGAGCTCCGGCGGAAAGTTGAAACCGGGGTCACGTCTCGGAGGCATCTGGTGTTTTGGAGTGGATGAGAAATTAGAATAGAACAAGGGTCTAATGAGAAAATAGCACTACCCATATGAATGCACAATCATAATCACACCAATCATTTATTCATTCATCTCAAACAAGTATCAATCTCGGATTACAAAAATTTCACGACTAATCAAAAATAACGGCCTAACTGATCGACGAAAACATAAAATAACATGGCCGTCGACTAAATGTCTTCATCAATTATTCTTGCGTCCTCCGGTGAGGCGTCCTCTGGTGCGTCGTCCTCTGGTGCGGCGTCTCCTCTTGCGGCTTCCTTCGGTGGAGCTCTCTTCATAATCCTGGTCATTGCTCACGAGGGGTCCATCATCCCCACTCGGAAAAACGTCTTCTCCCAGGTCCATCTTCTCCTCCAGTGTGGCAATATATTTATCCTGGTCCTCGATTCTATCCATAAAATCCTTGACTTCTTCTTCATGTTCAAGGAAGTCCGCGCGTGCCTTCTCCTCTAGTTCCAGTTCACGGAACAACAGCCTCCTGTGTACCTTCGAGTTTTGGCGCGTCTGGATTTCCCGGTTCCTGATGAGACTCTCCAAGTCTTGGACATATGAAAGAATCGAGTCGTCCTCTACGGTACGGATGATATCTCCATTCCTAGCTCTGCAAGAAATCATGGCGAGGTCTGATGGGTCGAGCTCGGCCCTGTACTCTTCTCGGAGATGTCCAAGTGCATGATAAATCGCCATGTCTCTTCCGAGGATCCAAGTGAAATCGGTAAACTCAAAGTCAATGGGCTCTGAATGTCCTCCGTAGGTCCTCCCTGGAATGTGCACCTTAATCCTGTAGCGGGTATCCGTCGGAAGTGCATTGATAGGCTTCCCGATGATTGAGGGCAGAGCAATCTTCAGCTTCTTCACGATCTGAACCAGCTTCTTGCCGAGAAGCATCGTCTCATCTGGCTGGCAAAACTCCGGTAGCAGAACTGGGGTGAACTCGGCGGCCATCTAGAATGTTGAAAATCAAAGAGAAGTCAGAAATGAACAGGGGATAATTACGGAATGATAAGGATATAAAATAAAATAGTCTCTTCCTATGGATTTCCGATCCTAGGGGTTACGTCCTACGGTCAGCGTGTGCTCTGAATACCATCTCTGTAGCGACCCGACCTGAAATCGGTCAAGTCTCTGTGGAGCTGTACCATCCCAAGATCATGCTGGCACACACAGTACATTGATGAAAAGATTCAAAGTTCAATCACACCTGAATTTATTACACGATTCTCATATCGAGTCTTTATTACATCATAATAAATTCGGCCGAAGGCCAACTCATGAGAAATAAACTAAATAAAACTGCGGAAGCGTAGACGAATAGCGAGTCCATCCGACTCCATAGGGCAATCGCCAAGCGTGGATCGTAGCCTCACTCCTGATCGGAAAACTCCTCTGCAACATAAGACGTTGCAGCCGTGTAGGTCAGCATTTTGAATATGCCAGCAAGTCATGAAGAGAGAACAACAATAAAATTACTAATACTATATGCAATTTGGATGTGGGGCTCTAAGTTTCATTGTTTTGTGAAAAAGCCGGTTTTTCCCTACAACAAGGACTTGTTTGCAATTACTAAAAAATGTTGTTAGTTATTGAGATGGTTCCGCCAACCAATGTCTCATTCCCAATTATTAAATAACCCCCTCAATTAATTTTTTAAGTTCAGTGTTGAGATATCCGAAATACTCCAAGTTCCAGAGGCTCAAATTGTCCGTAACCGAGGACACGGCTAATCGATTAGGTCTTCACTCTGCAGAGGTTTGTGCACTTTACCCGCAAGAATTGTTCCCTCCTTTTTAAGTCTTCGCACTGCCTGGTGTTTTTGGAGATGGGACGAACGAAACAGGGTCTTCCGAAGAGTTCCTCTGGGCCACTGCCGGTGCCCATCCAATCCTACCGTTCTTCTACATCTCGTAGCACCGTCCGGCCAGAGTCACGCCTAGGGTCGACCAAGCCAGAGCCCATAATGGCTTGCGGCTGCACAGGTAAGCTTCCGGTCAATGGGGTATCCATCCGTCTCTTCATGGCTGGGTGAAGCTTTCCGCAAGATGTCATGGCGCTTCTCCATGCATCCCGGCCATCCGCTGGTTTCTCCAGGGTGCCCGTCAACCGTCCTCCACCCAGTAGTGAATTTTGAAGTCCATCTTGAGCTTGACGTCATGGGGTTGTCATCATCTTGACTCTCGCATCTCCCTTATGAATCACTCAACCAACCCCGTCTACTAAAGCATAGCAATCAACTACATCATCCCGGGCATCGGTAACAAGGGAGAAGGGTTCATCCTACCTCATGATACTACTCAAGAACATAACTTAACAAAATTCTCCTACTGCATGCATGGTGGGGAGGTATAATTCTAATGCAATAAAATCATAGGTATTGTAAAAACATGATCAAATGACTTGCCTGGCTGACGGTCTTTGAAAGCTAGCGACTCGTAATAGCAGGCTTCGCACTTCGAGAATTCTACCGAGTCAAACAATAGCACAAATAAGTATAGCACAATATAACATAACAGCAAGTTGAAGTAAAACACCCAAGCACTCAACCCAAAACCAAAGAAAAACTCGGAGAAAGCAAATCAAGGTTTTCATCATATCAAGCAACAACTAAGAAATAGTTTTACACAACTAAAACTTTTCTTAACAGAACCTAAGCACTGGTTTTGCTAACTAACAGAAGGGAAAACATCATACAAACTAGGAGCGAAAGAATCACATCAAAAGCTATTATAGAACTCCTATTATGCCTAAAACAATCCTAGCAAAGAAAATAAAATAAAAGTTTTATTCTAATGTAAATAAAAGTTCATCCTCTGTAGCTACAGAAACTAATCTAAAATAAACTATAACATAGTAAAAAACTTACTAACTAGAACAGTAGGAAAACAGTAGCTAGCTAAATAAACAAGAAAAACTTGATTTCGACTAAAACTATTTTTTATTAAATCTAAAATACCCAAACAAGTTCCTACTGCTAGGCATGGACTAAACTAAGCTGTATCAAAAATAATTACTAAAAAATAATAATCCTAACTCAATTTATGGCAGAAACACTAATCTGTCTAAATCTAATATAAAACTATTTCTAATAATTTAAACATGGCTAAACATATTTTCTACAGAAACAACAACAAATTTGAAAACTAAAAAAAGAATCAACTAAAAACAATAAACCAACTAAAAGAAATTGCAAAAACAAAAATAGAACCATTCTGCTAAAAGAGAAAAGAAAACTAAAAAGAAAAAACTAATCTAGCGCTACTGGGCCGAAACAGTGTGCGTGCTAAGCTAAATAGTGCCTAAGCGTTAAATAACTTATACGTCTACGGGCTAACAGAAATAAACCATTCGGCCGATTCAACTAAACTGCAGCTTAAAATAAACCAATCTAAACCGATCCACTAAGAAAAACCAAACTCTTCGATCTAATCTAATCTAACGCGTCGGTTTGAGATCGGACGGCAGCGGGTAACTTCGGCCACTTACAGAGAGTTCGACGGCGACAACGACTCGGGAGACGACGGCGCGGCGGCTCCGGCGATCGGGGAGGAAGGAGGAGTGGCCGGGGCGGTGCGGCAGAGCGAGGGCGTCGTCGGGGTGGTCTTGGTGGAGCTCGGGGGCGACTGTGGCGATCGGGGCAGCGGCGGCGGCTCCCTGGTGAGCTGAAGCTCCGGCGAGCGGCGGTCAAGCTCGGGGGCGACGGCTCCGGCGGTTCCTGGGCGACGAGAGGATGTCAGGGAGGTGCGAGATGAAGTGGCGGTGCGGGTGGAGTAGCTTGGATGGGCAGGGGGTGCTCACCGGTGGCAGAAACGGCGGCGAACCAAGGCGGCGGCGGCGAGATGCGTTCAGCGAGGGCGCGAGCTATGGGTGGAGTTGAGCTTAGGGTTTTAGGGGGATCGAGAGAGGAGGGAGCTGGGTTTATATAGGGCATCAACTTGGGCAAGGGGCGACGCGGGATTGCGATCCTGAGAAGATCGCGGTGACGGGCGGCGGCGGTCGCGTTCTAGCGCGGCGAGACGTGGGCGAGGGGAAACGAGAAGGGGTGGGGTCGGCGCGTCAGGGAGAGAGAGGGGTGGAGGCGAGTGGGCGACCGAGGCGGAGGGGATTTGGGTGTGGCGCGCTGGGCTGCGGCGGCTCGGGCGCTGGCGGGCTGGCGCCTGCCCCGCTGGCTGGGCCGGTTGGCGCTCGCTGTGTCGGTTGGCCTGGCGGGCGCCTGGGGCTTTGCCTCTTTTCTTTTTGAATTAGAGAGAAGAGAAAACATAGAAAAATATATATTATTTTTATATAGGACATATATATATCAAAATTCTCAGGGGAATTAATCCTACAACGTGGACATTTTTCTAGGGGCAAAACTCAAACTAAGAAAAACATTTTCTGGAAATCCCAAATAAAATTCAAATTTGAATTCAAACTTTTTGGCAAAAAATTTCTTCTGACATTTTTGGAGTGTCATGTTTACTCCTCTCATACTTTTGCTCAAGTATTTGTCAGGCATTGTTTGAAATAAATTCAACTGCCAATTTGAATCCAAATTCCAACGAACTCAAAAGCCTCTGAAATAATTAAAATGTCACTCAATTCAAACAATATGCATAGATTCTTAGCTATAATTGTAAAACATTCCAAATGGGAAATTTGGGATGTTACACAAGTATAGCCTTTACCATGCTTATTTTGCAAGTCTATATGTTGTTGTTTTGAAAACAGAATGTTTTCTATCATTGTCTGAATTTTTAAAAAAGTCAGAACATGATAAAATCTTGAAATTTTTACAAACTAAGCTACAACAAATTCTCTACAGTGTGGTAAATTTTCAGAATTTTTGGAGTTATAGAAGTATGAATTTTCTTGAATTCTTTACAGACTGTTCTGTTTAAACAGATTGTTCTTATGTTTGCATATGTTTGGTTGTTTAATGATTCTATTTGAGGATAGGAGTATTAAATATGTAGAGGCATTTAGTATGCAATGTTAAATAATAATTTTAGTGTTTTGCTACGGTAGAGATTGATAAGGTTTTGTATTGATTTATACTAACTTATCTCACGAGTTCTTGTTGAATTTTGTGTGGATGAAGTTTTTAAGATTGAGGGACACCGCGATATGGAAGGAATTAAGGAGACACTAGAGCTCAAGCTTGGGGATGCCCAATGCATCCCTAGTTAATATTTCAAGAAATCTCAAGCATCTAAGCTTGGGGATGCCCCGGTTGGCATCCCACCTTTCTTCATCAACAATGATCGGTCAGTTTTGGTTGAGCCTAAGTTTTTGCTTCTTCACATGATATGTGGTATCCTTGGAATGCCATTTTATTTTGTTTTGCTTGCTGTTTTAATAATATCCCAAGATCTGAAAATTTTAAATGAGAGAGAGTCTTCACATAACTACATAATTATTCAACTACTCATTTATCTTCACTCATATCTTTTGGAGTAGTTTGTCATTTACTCGTGTGCTTCACTTATATCCTATGAGTAAATGGTTAAATGAATTGAATATCATAAATCTGAAATTATATATGATTCACATGCCTATCCATGGGGAGTAATGACTTCACATATAATAAGTATAGGTAAATTTATTGAAAGTTAGCAAACATAGTATTGGTCACTCAAACAATTCATGAAAGAATATTGAAGAAGAGAGATTTCACATATAAATATAATATCTTGGACATCTTCTATGATTGTGAGCCCCATTAATTATTTTCAAACTTGAGAAAATTAGTTGAAGTTGGACAAGGAAGGCAACATAATGAGTTATTATTGGGTATATTTGTATAGAAGTTATACTGTTACGGATCCTCCAACATGTGGTGCTTGCTATTTAGAATGTTTTGCTAGCCAAAATTTCTGTACTAAGAGGGAATACTGCTTGTGCATCCAAAATCCTTGAACCAAGTTTTTTCCATGAGTGTCCACCATATCTACCTATATGCGGTATTTATCTGCCGTTCCAAGTAAATTTGCATGTGCCAAACTCTAAACCTTCAAATAATTATCTGTTTTGTATGCCCGAATCGCTCATGTAGCGACTAGGGGCTGTCAGTATCTTCCATGCTAGGTGCGTTATTCTCACGATGAGTGTTTATTCACTTATCATTCACGAAAGAGTGGCTGGTAATTGGGATGCACAGTCCTATGATCAAAAGAACAATAACAAAATCGCAAATAACTCAAACAAAACTCCCCCAGGACTGTTGTTGGTATGAATGATACGTCTCCAACGTATCTATAATTTTTGATTGTTCCATGCTATTATATTATCTGATTTGGATGTTTAATGGGCTTTATCATACACTTTTATATTATTTTTGGGACTAACCTATTAACCGGAGGCCCAGCCCAAATTGCTGTTTTTTGCCTATTTCAGTGTTTCGCAGAAAAGGAATATCAAACGGAGTCCAAACAGAATGAAACCTTCGGGAACGTGATTTTCGGAACAAATGTGATCCAGAGGACTTGGAGTGGACGTCAGGAAATCAACGAGGAGGCCACGAGGCAGGGAGGCGCGCCTGCCCCCCTGGGTGCGCCCCCACCCTCGTGGGCCCCTCGTAGCTCCACCGACCTACTTCTTCCTCCTATATATACCTACGTACCATGAAAACATCCAGGAGCACCACGAAACCCTATTTCCACCGCCGCAACCTTCTGTACCCATGAGATCCCATCTTGGGGCCTTTTCTGGCGCTCCGCCGGAGGGGGCATTGATCACGGAGGGCTTCTACATCAACACCATAGCCTCTCCGATGATGTGTGAGTAGTTTACCTCAGACCTTTGGGTCCATAGTTATTAGCTAGATGGCTTCTTCTCTCTCTTTGGATCTCAATACAAAGTTCTCCTCGATCTTCTTGGAGATCTATTCGATGTAATCTTCTTTTGCGGTGTGTTTGTCGAGATCCGATGAATTGTGGGTTTATGATCAAGATTATCTATGAACAATATTTGAATCTTCTCTGAATTCTTTTATGTATGATTGGTTATCTTTGCAAGTCTCTTCGAATTATCAGTTTGGTTTGGCCTACTAGATTGATCTTTCTTGCAATGGGAGAAGTGCTTAGCTTTGGGTTCAATCTTGCGGTGCTCGATCCCAGTGACAGTAGGGGAAACGACATGCATTGTATTGTTGCCATCGAGTATAAAAAGATGGGGTTTATATCATATTGCTTGAGTTTATCTCTCTACATCATGTCATCTTGCTTAAAGCGTTACTCTGTTCTTATGAACTTAATACTCTAGATGCATGCTGGATAGCGGTCGATGTGTGGAGTAATAGTAGTAGATGCAGGCAGGAGTCGGTCTATTGTCACGGACGTGATGCCTATATACATGATCATACCTAGATATTCTCATAACTATGCTCAGTTCTATCAATTGCTCGACAGTAATTTGTTCACCCACCGTAATACTTATGCTATCTTGAGAGAAGCCACTAGTGAAACCTAGGGCCCCGGGGTCTATTCTCTATCATATTAATCTTTCATCAACTTGCTATTTCTATTGCCGTTTATTTTGATTTCTTTACTTTTAATCTTTATCATAAAAATATCAAAAATATTATCTTATCATCTCTATCAGATCTCACTTTTGCAAGTGGCCGTGAAGGGATTGACAACCCCTTTATCGTGTTGGTTGCAAGGTTCTTATTTGTTTGTGTAGGTGCGTGGGACTTGCTTGTGGCCTCCTACTGGATTGATACCTTGGTTCTCAAAAACTGAGGGAAATACTTACGCTACTTTGCTGCATCACCCTTTCCTCTTCAAGGGAAAACCAACATTGTGCTCAAGAGGTAGCAAGAAGGATTTCTCGCGCCGTTGCCGGGGAGATTTGCGCCAAGTCAAGTCAAGATTTACTCTCCCATCAACGAGCCATTTCTGGCGCCGTTGCCGGGGAGTCCACGCACAAGTCAAGACATACCAAGTACCCATCACAAACTCTTATCCCTCGCATTACATTATTTGCCATTTGCCTCTCATTTTCCTCTCCCCCACTTCACCTTTGCCGTTTTATTCTCCCTCCTTCCGTTCGATCTTGTGTTACCATGTGCCTTCTTTTTGCTTGCATCTTCGCTTGCTAAAAGTTTATGGATCCTCATCCCCTTGCTAATCTTTTGAAGAGATCCAATTATGATGAACCAATTTCTAGTGATTTGAGTGCAGTAGATTATCTTTATGAGGTTTTGCTTGAAATTCGTGAATCTGAAATTTGTGATGAAGAAATTTATGAAGAGATTCACGATAGCTCCTTGAATAAAAAGCATGATTGCAATGATTTTACTATAAATTTTCTTAATGTCAATTGTGTTAATGATATGCAAAACCGTAAGCTTGGGGATGCTAGTTTTTCTATGTCTACTAGTTGTTGCAATGATCATGATTGGGGTGATTCTTCTTATGATCTTGAAAATTTATGTAAGCCCCATGATGAATATGAGATTGATAATAGTGTTTGCAATATTATTGAAAGTTGGTTTGGAAGAGTGTCAACTTTAGATCCCACATATTTGGAGAATATTCAATCTTATGAAATTTTTGATAAAAGTGGGTTTGGAGAGGTCATGACTTTAGTTAATGTTAATCCCACTATTTTGGAAGAGTGTCAACTTTGCATGCATGTGGATCGTGTTGAAAATATTTTATATGATAGATATTTTGTTGAATTTGCTTATGATTCCACATGTAATTATTATGAGAGAGGAAAATATGGTTGTAGAAATTTTCATGATAATAAATTACCTCTCGTTATGTTGATGTTGCTTTTGTTTCTTTCTGCTTCCTTGCATGTGCTAGTTTTTGCTTGCTATGATAATTTGTTTGCCTATAAGATGCCTATTCATAGTAAGTATGTTAGACTTAGATGTGTTTATCACGTGTTCTATGATGCTCTCTTTGTGCTTTAGTTCCTATCTTTTATGTGAGCATCATCGAAATCTCAATGCCTAGCTAGAAAGGCTTTAAAGAAAAGCGCTTGTTGGGAGACAACCCAATATATTTCCTTTCTGTTTTTGAATAAATAATTCATCTAGCCTCTGGTTAGATGTGGTTTTGTGTTTTAATTATTGTTTGTGCCAAGTAAAACCATTAGGATAACCTACGGTGATAGTTGTTTGATCTTGCTGTAGAAAACAGAAACTTTGCGCGCACGAGATTAGTTTTTATAAATCACAGAAACGTGCTTTTCAGTTGATTCTTTCTGCAGTGGATCAATAACCAAATTATCTAGGACTTCCTAATTTGGTAGAGTTGTTTAGGTTCGAGAAGTTTGCGTTTGATACAGATTGCTACAGACTGTTCTGTTTTCGA
This sequence comes from Triticum aestivum, assembly GCF_018294505.1. Lineage (NCBI taxonomy): Eukaryota > Viridiplantae > Streptophyta > Magnoliopsida > Poales > Poaceae > Triticum > Triticum aestivum. The sequence continues at coordinate 244,376,303 of NC_057808.1, read as the reverse complement.
CAGATTCTGTTTTTCGTGTGTTGTTTGCTTATTTTGATGAATCTATGGCTAGTAAAAGAGCTTATAAACCATAGAGAAGTTGGAATACAGTAGGTTTAACACCAATATAAATAAATAATGGGTTCATTACAGTACCTTAAAGTGGTGGTTTGTTTTATTTCGCTAACGGAGCTTATGAGATTTTCTGTTGAGTTTTGTGTTGTGAAGTTTTCAAGTTTTGGGTAAAGATTTGATGGATTATGGAACAAAGAGTGGCAAGAGCCTAAGCTTGGGGATACCCAAGGCACCCCAAGGTAAAATTCAAGGACAACCAAAAGCCTAAGCTTGGGGATGCCCCGGAAGGCATCCCCTCTTTCGCCTTCGTCTATCGGTAACTTTACCTGGAGCTATATTTTTATTCACCACATGATATGTGTTTTGCTTGGAGCGTCTCGTATGATTCTCTATCAGATCTCACTTTTGCAAGTGGCCGTGAAGGGATTGAAAACCCCTTTATCGCATTGGTTGCAAGGTTCTTATTTGTTTGTGTAGGTGCGTGGGACTTGCGTGTGGCCTCCTACTGGATTGATACCTTGGTTCTCAAAAACTGAGGGAAATACTTAGGCTACTTTGCTGCATCACCCTTTCCTCTTCAAGGGAAACCAACGCTGTGCTCAAGAGGTAGCAATGGACGGTACCCGTTGTTTTGGATCAGCCGTGGAGTGTGATTGTTGGTGGAGGGGGAGTAAAAACTTTACCATTCTGTTTGGGAACCGCCTATAATGTGTCTAGCATTGAAGATGGTGAGAACTCTTTGTTGTTATGTTGACAATGAAAGCATACCTCTCAAAATTATTTTCACCTCTGTTTTAAAAGCTTCGAGCTCTGGCACCTCTACAAATCTCTGCTTCCCTCTGTGAAGGGTCTATCTTTTACTTTTATGCAAGAGTTAGTAGTATTCCTTCTCATTCCAACCTACTCTTTAGTTGGCAAGCATCATGTGATGGGGAAAGATCTAAGCATATATGGCCATTCAAATATATTTGATCATGAATTATTATTGTGGACAATTATCTATATGATAAATAAGTTGCGAGGCAAAACATTAAGCCCCTATCTTTCTCTGTGTTCAATGGATGCTATTTGTTCTAAAAATATGCTTTGAGTGGTAGCAATCATGAAGACTATATGATAGTTGTGTATGTGGGATTTGCTAAATCAAAGCTCTTACATAGACCCTTCCTGAAAATAAGACGAATTGCAATTGTTTGATGACCGAGAACCTAGTTTGTTAGTTTTGAAGAAATTTTATGATCTATACTTTAAAATGTGAATAACTAGCTACTTGATCATGAGAAGTTTTATGAGATGAGCTACTGTTTATGATATATAATGATGCTAGAAAAAGCGATTGAAATTATAAATGACCAAACTTGTGCACTTGCTAGCATTCACACTTCATAAATTATTTCTTTTATCATTTACCTACTCGAGGACGAGTAGGAATTAAGCTTGGGGATGCTAATATGTCTCCAATGTATCTATAATTTATGAAGTATTCATGCCATGTTTACAACAATTCTGTATGATTTTGGTATGATTTGATTACAACTAACCCGGACTGACGCTGTTTTCAGCAGAACTACCGTGATGTCGTTTTTTGTGCAGAAATAAAAGTTCTCGGAATGGGCTAAAAATTTACGGAGAATATTTTTGGAAAATATAAAAAATACTAGAGCAAAAAGATACCAGAGAGGAGTCCCGAGGCAATCACAAGGGTGGGGCGCGCCCCCTGCCTTGCCGCCACCTCGTGGACCCCCTTGACTTGTCCCCGACGCCAAAAACTCCTATAAATAGAGAAAACTCCAGAAAGAAACCTAGATCAGGAGTTCCGCCGCCGCAAGTCTCTGTAGCCATGAAATAACAATCGGGGGCCTGTTTGGGCACCTTGCCGGAGGGGGAAACCATTACCGGTGGCTATCTTCATTATCCCGGCGGTCTCCATGACGAGGAGGGAGTAGTTCACCCTCGGGGCTAAGGGTATGTACCATTAGCTATGTGTTTGATCTCTCTCTCTCATGTTCTTGATTTGGCACGATCTTGATGTACCGCGAGCTTTGTTACTATAGTTGGATCATATGATGTCTCTCCCCTCTACCTTCTTGTGATGAATTGAGTTTTACCTTTGAGGTTTCACTATTATCGGATTGGATACTATTATGGATTTGAGAACACTTGATGTATGTCTTGCGTGGGATACCCGTGGTGACAATGGGGTGTTCTATTGATTCACTTGATGTATGTTCTGGCACTCAACTCGTGGATTCCTGAGGTGACATTGGGTAATCTAGGCATAGGGCTTGATGCACGTTTTCTTCCTTGTTTCTCCGGTATAAACCTTGGGGCACTCTTTGAGGTTCTTTGTGTTGGATTGGATATTATGAATCTGAAGTTGTTTGATGCATATCGTATAATTGACTGATGGATACTTGTGGTGACATTGGAGTATCTAGGTGACATTAGGGTTTGATGTGTATCATATGTTGTTATTTTACTACGAACTCTAGGGCTGTTTGTGACACTTATAGGAATAGCTCAATGGATTGATCGGAAAGAATAACTTTGAGGTGGTTTCGTAGCCTACAAGCAATTTCATCTTATGTTCTCCGCGTCAAGAACTTTAGAGTGACTTTTGTTGCACGTTGAGGGATTGCCATATGATCTAATTATGTTATCATTGTTGAGAGAACTTGCACTAGTGAAAGTGTGAACCCTAGACCTTGTTTCCGAGCATTGCAATACCGCTTTCGCTCACTTTTACCACTTACTACCTTGCTGTTTTTATATTTTCAGATTACAAAAACCTATATATACTATCCATATTACGCTTGTATCACCATCTCTTCGCCGAACTAGTGCACCTATACAATTTACCATTGTATCAGGTGTGTTGGGGACACAAGAGACTCTTTGTTATTTGGTTGCAGGGTTGTTTGAGAGAGACCATGTTCATCCTACGCCTCCCACGGATTGATAAACCTTAGGTCATTCACTAGAGGGAAATTTGCTACTATCCTACAAAACTCTGCGCTTGGAGGCCCAACACGAGTCTACAAGAAGAAGGTTGCGTAGTAGACATCATGAACAATTTTTATTCTATTTTAATCTAGGTCTCTTTATTTGCCACTAAGAAATGGGACGAATCGTCAGCACTGTTGCTTATATGTGCAAAGCATGTTAACTGTCTGCTTTTTTCTCTTTCAAGGTGATATCACTGACGCCAAGAACTGCCATTGATGCTATACAGCTAGAGTTGGATATAAGCGTCATACAAGTGTAGTCATCAGCTTGCTCAGCTGCTTGCGCTGCAGCTCCCAGGCAAGGCTAACCTTTCTAGAACTGTGTTGAAGTGCTATCGGTTCTGTATATTATTTTAGGCGGCATCTTTATTTGCACTGGTGGTGTCCTTTGATGCCCAGTGTATATAATCCGCTGTCTGGTTGCGCTTTATTATCGCTGGCGGGGAACTTTTTTGCCAAGTGCATGTAATATGCAGTAATTTCTTTGTTGTATAGTCTACGTATATTCTTCGTCATGATGTTTGCTACCTCTTGAGCTTGTGTTGTTTTTTCCCTTGAAGAGGAAAGGGTGATGCAGCAAAGTAGAGTAAGTATTTCCCTCAGCTTTTGAGAACCAAGGTATCAATCCAGTAGGAGACAAGGCACAAACCACCGAATACCTGCACAAACAAACACCAACTTGCACCCAGCGCGACAATGGGGTTGTCAATCCCTTCACGGTTATTTGCAAAGTGAGATCTGATAGAGATGGATAAACGATAAAGTAATATTTTTGGTTTATGGAATGGAAAGTAAAAGATCGGAAACTTATATGATGGAAAGTAGACCCGGGGGCCATAGGTTTCACTAGAGGCTTCTCTCAAGATAGAAATTATTACGGTGGGTGAACAAAATACTGCCGAGCAATTGATAGAAAAGCGCAAAGTAATGACGATATCTAAGGCAATGATCATGAATATAGGCATCACGTACGTGTCAAGTAGACCGAAATGATTCTGCATCTACTACTATTACTCCACACATCGACCAACTCCTGCCTGCATCTAGAGTATTAAGTTCATAAGAACAGAGTAACACATTAAGTAAGATGACATGATGTAGCGGGATTAACTCAAGCAATATGATGAAAACCCCATCTTGTTATCCTCGATGGCAGCAATACAATACGTGTCGGTTCCCCTTTTGTCACTAGGATCGAGCACCGCAAGATTGAACCCAAAGCTAAGCAATTCTCCCATTGCAAGAAAAACCAATCTAGCTGGCCAAACCAAATCGATAGTTCGAAGAGACTTGCAAAGATATCAAATCATGCATATAAGAATTCAGAGGAGATTCAAATAATATTCATAGATAAGCTGATCATAAATCCACAATTCATCGGATCTCGGCAAACACACTGCAAAAGAGTGTTACATCGAATAGATCTCCAAGAACATTGAGGAGAACATGGTATTGAGAATCAAAGAGAGAGAGAGGGAGAGAGAGAGAGAGAAGAAGCCATCTAGCTACTAGCTACGGACCCGTAGGTCTGTGGTAAACTACTCACGCTTTAGCTCAGAGGCAAAGGTGTTGATGTAGAAGCCCTCCGTGATCGAATCCCCTTCCGGCAGGACGCCAGAAAAGGCCCCTAGATGGGATCTCACGGGTACAGAAGGTTGCGGTGGTGGAAAAGTGGTTTCGTGGCTCCCCTGGAAGGTTTTGGGATATATGAGAATATATAGGCGGAAGAAATAGGTCGGTGGAGTCACGAGGGGCCCACAAGGGTGGGGGGCGTGCCTCCCGACCTTGTGGCCGCCTCGTGGCTTTCCTGACGTGCACTCCAAGCCCTCTGGATGTCTTCTGGTCCAAGAAAAATCATCGCGAAAGTTTCATTCCGTTTGGACTCCGTTTGGTATTCTTTTTCTGCGAAACTCTAAAACAAGGAAAAACAGGAACTGGCACTGGGCTCTAGGTTAATAGGTTAGTCCGAAAAATCATATAAAATAGCATATTAATGCATATAAAACATCCAAAATGGATAATATAATAGCATGGAACAATAAAAAATTATAGATACATTGGAGACGTATCAAGCATCCCCAAGCTTAATTCCTGCTCGTCCTCGAGTAGGTAAATGATAAAAATAGAATTTTTGATGTGGAATGCTACCTAACATATTTATCCATGTAATTCTCTTTATTGTGGCATGAATGTTCAGATCCGTATGATTCAAAACAAAAATTTAATATTGACATAAAAACAATAATACTTCAAGCATACTAACAAAATAATTATGCCTTCTCCAAATAACATGGCCAAAGAAAGCTTATCCCTAGAAAATAATAGAGTCTGGCTATGCTCCATCTACATCACACAAAATATTTAAATCAAGCAAAACCCCGATGACAAGCCAAGCAATTATTTCATACTTTTGATGTTCTCAAACTTTTTCAACTTTCACGCAATACATGAGCGTGAGCCATGGACATAGCACTATGGGTGGAATAGAAGGTGCACTGGTACATTGAGGTGCTATACAAACGGTTTTTAACCCCTTTCCGTGACGGCATTTGGAACCGTCGCCAAGTGAGTGTGGGCGATAGGGGGTCCTTCCCACACGACCCAGAAACTGTCGGGGATAGGCCCTCCTAGGACACAGGCTGGGGCAAAATGAGCTCGTGTGTGATCGGGCGAGGCATCGAAACCCAATCATTTCCGTTCGTATGTACATCCCACACAGTGAATCCCAGAAAAATATTTCCGTTCATATGTATATTACACACAGTCAATCCAAGGAATACGTTTCCGTTCTTATGTACATCCCACACAGTCAATCCAGGGAAAATGTTTTCGTTCGTATGTACATCCCACACAGTTTGATGTATAGGCTCGTGTGTGAAAGGTGTAACTATCACACACGCTCTACCTTGGTTAACTGTTTGCTTTTATCTACTACATCACACACGATTTGGTGAAGAAAACTGTGTGTCATTGGGCTATCCATCACAAGCGCTTTTACTGCCAGAACCGTTTGCAAAGTTCCATGACCGTCTGTTCTCTTTTTGCTGGGTAACGCAGTAATTCCAAATAAATCCTACGCACACGCAAGATCCATCTAGGTGATGCATAGCAACAAGCGGGGAGAGTGTGTCCACGTACCCTCGTAGACCGAAAGTGGAAGCATTTAGTAACGCGGTTGATGTAGTCGAACGTCTTCGCGATCCAACCGATCCAAGTACCGAACGCACGGCACCTCCGCGATCTGCACACGTTCAGCTCGGTGACGTCCCTCGTACTCTTGATCCAGCTGAGGTCGAGGGAGAGTTTCGTCAGCACGACGGCGTGATGACGGTGATGATGAAGTTACCTACGTAGGGCTTCGCCTAAGCACTACAACGATATGACCGAGGTGGAAATCTGTGGAGGGGGGCACCGCACACGGCTAAGACAACTGTCAACTTGTCTGTTCTAGGGTGCCCCCTGCTCCCGTATATAAAGGAGCAAGGGGGAGGTCGGCCGGCCCCTAGGGCCCGCCCCAAGAGGGGAATCCTACTAGGACTCCAAGTCCTAGTAGGAATCCACCAAGAGGGAGAGAGGGGGAAGGAAGGAAGAGGGGGAAGGGAAGGAAAGGGGGTGCCGCCCCCTTCCCCTAGTCCAATTCGGACCCAAGGGGGGCATGGCCAGCCCCTCCTGGCCCTTCCTCTCTTCCCACTAAGGCCCATAGAGGCCCATTAGTTCCCCCGGGGGTTCTGATAACCCCCCGGCACTCCGATATTTATCTGGTGACCCCCGGAACTTATCCGGTGTCCGTATAACATCGTCCAATATATCAATCTTTACGTCTCGACCATTTCGAGACTACTCGTCATGTCCGTGATCACATCCGGGACTCCGAACAACCTTCGGTACATCAAAACACATAAACTCATAATACCGATCGTCATCGAACGTTAAGCGTGCGGACCCAACGGGTTCGAGAACTATGTAGACATGACCGAGACTCATCTCTGGTCAATAACCAATATCGGAACCTGGATGCTCATATTGGTTCCTACATATTCTACAAAGATCTTTATCGGTCAAACCGCATAACAACATACGTTGTTCCCTTTGTCATCGGTATGTTACTTGCCCAAGATTCGATCGTCGGTATCATCATACCTAATTCAATCTCGTAACCGGCAAGTCTCTTTACTCGTTCCGTAATGTATCATCCCGTAACTAACTCATTAGTCACATTGCTTGCAAGGCTTATAGTGATGTGCATTACCGAGAAGGCCCAGAGATACCTCTCCGACAATCGGAGTGACAAATCCTAATCTTGATCTATGCCAACTCAACAAACACCATCGGAGACACCTGTAGAGCATCTTTATAATCACCCAGTTAAGTTGTGACGTTTGATAGCACACTAAGTGTTCCTCCGGTATTCGGGAGTTGCATAATCTCATAGTCATAGGAACATGTATAAGTTATGAAGAAAGCAATAGCAATAAACTAAACGATCATAGTGCTAAGCTAACGGATGGGTCAAGTCAATCACATCATTCTCTAATGATGTGATCCCTTTCATCAAATGACAACTCATGTATATGGCTAGGAAACTTAACCATCTTTGATTAACGAGCTAGTCAAGTAGAGGCATACTAGTGACACTATGTTTTTTTTTGACTGGGAACTGTAGGGGAAACCCCCACAGCATATCAAAACTTTATTGATAAAAAGAGAGCTAGTACAAGCATAATGGGGGATTACAAGAGGTAATCAAAGTAAGCTAGGGGAAGAAGGAGAACTAACAAGTTAAGAGATACAGACTATTGGCCTCAAGGTGGCAGAAATGAAATCCAGCGGAGGAGATCATCTTTGTAGGCAGCTTTCACTCTATATTGCATTAAGCTGATGTGATGGATGAATGCACTTCTCCATTTATTGAATCTAGCTCTCTCATGCCTGAAGATCTTAGCGTTCCTGATGATCCAGATATTCCAGCAAGCAATGAACACCACTTCGGTGAAGAAGGGCTTCCTAAAACTCCTGCTAGCATTAATAACCAAATGAGCCATGGAGTCACCAGATGACCAATCAACTTGCAGATAGTTCCAAACTCGGACACTAAAGTTGCAATTAAAGAATAGATGATCCCTTGTTTCCCTAGTCTACAAAGGACAAAGGACACAGCTTACTCCATCCTCCAAATGCCAATGCCTCCTATCCACCATGTCCTTGGTGTTCAACCTGTCCATAATAAGCATCCAAGCAAAAACTTTGATTTTCATTGTACAGGAGGACTTCCAGATCCAAGCTGTCAAAGGGTTGAAGGATTCTGATGCAAAAGTATGTGAGTAAAACAACTTTGGTGAGTATCCCTTGGCAGTGCCCTTCCAAAACCAAATATCCTTGGACCCAGGTGTTCTATTGAGGCCACCCAACATGGACTGGAGAGTAGTCAGATCATCAAAAGCCTGGCTGGACAAAGGAAGGTGGAAGTGCTGGAACATATCCTGAGAGTCCAAGAACTCATGAATAGTGATCCAGGGGTCCTTAACATAGGAATAGAGCCTGGGAAATTTGAGTTGAAGGCTAGACACCTGACCATCAAGCTGCAAGTTATCTGACCACATGAGGGCAGTGTCCCCTCCATTAATCTGAACCCAAGCACACTCCCTAAAATGGTGCATGACCTTGCAAATATCCTTCCACCAGAAAGAGCCACAATCAGAAGTTCCTTGGGGGACCCTATTATGATAGTAGGTATCCCAAATTAAAGACACCCAAGAGAGATCCTTTTTAGTAAGAAAGTTATTCGCATGTTTGATCAGAAGTGCAACATTCTGAGAACCAAGGTTAAGAATACCAAGGCCTCCCCTGTTTTTTGGCCTGCAAATAAGGTCCCACGCAGCTAGTGAGGGGGCAGGCTGACCCCTATTCCTCCTCCAGAGGCATTGTCTCTGGATTCTCTCCAATTGTTTTAGAATTCCAGCAGGGACAGCCAAACTGCAAAGGAAGAAAATGGGCATAGAGGACAGGGCAGAGTTAAGAAACTGCAGCCTTTCCCCCTGATTTAAAAAAGATGAACTAGCTGTCATTCTCCTCTCCATGCAATCAACCAATGGCATAAAATCCACCATTTTAGGCCTTGTAGTTCCTACTGGTAACCCAAGGTAGGTAAAAGGCATTTTCCCAATCTGGCATCCAAATGCAGAAGCTAATTCAGTCATGACAGCAGTGTCCACATTGATGGGAATAATAAAGGATTTGTGATAGTTCACATCCAGACCAGTGGACACAGAGAAGACCCTGAGCATATCCTTCAGAGCTATAAGATGGTCCTTGTCCGCAGGCAAGATAATAAGAGTGTCATCAGCATACTGAATCACAGGGTAATCCTGATCATGACAAGGTATAGGTAAGTGAAGAATGCCCCTTCTGAACATGTCATTGATTACAGTCTGCAGGAGATCAGCAGCTAGGACAAAAAGGAGGGGAGACACTGGATCACCCTGTCTGACACCCTTTTTACATCGGAACTTCCTACCAGGAACTCCATTAAGCAGAACAGATGAGGTACCTGTGGATAGAAGTTGCTTCATCCAAAGAATCCACTTCTCATTAAAGCCCTTATATCTCAATATTTGCACAATGGCCTCATGCTCAAGGGAGTCAAAAGCCTTTTCAAAATCCAACTTTAGAATCACAATAGGTCTCTTGGACTGGTGGCACTGGTGTAAATACTCAAAGGTCCACCCAATACAATCTTGAATTGTTCTGCTTTTTATGAAACCATACTGGTTCTTGTGGACACACTGCATAATCACCTCTTGAAACCTATTGGCTGCCATCTTAGACAAGAACTTAAGACCCATTCCTGTTAAAGAGATAGGTCTAAAGTCACCCACCTCTTCAGGGGAGGGCTTCTTAGGCACCAGAGTTATGTATGAGTCATTGATATTTTCCAGATGAGCAGTACCCTCAAAGAAAGCCTGGGCCAGTTCATAAAAATCCTGGGAAATTATGTGCTAGCACCTTTTGAAGAAGAGACCATTAAAACCATCTGGACCTGGAGCTTTATCAACTGGCATATGCTTGACAATCATGTCCATTTCCTCCTTCTCAAAAGGCTTAGTTAGAATATCTAAACCCACAACTGGTTCAATGAGGGAAGAAAGATCAAAACCCATGTTAATTCCCCTGGAAGAACCCATTCTGTTTTTAAAACAATTCCAGATAATATCCTCCATTTGTGAGTGATCAGTCACCAAAGTACCATCAGGCAATTTTAAGCTAGCAATAGAATTCCTTCGATACCTCTCCGTGGCCATAGCATGAAAGAACTTGGTGTTCTCACCACCCACTTTTATGTATCTGATAGTACATCTTTTCCTCCAATAGAGACATTGAAGGTGGAGCAATTTCTCTACATGGTTTTTAACCACTATGCTGAAATTGGATTCATGTCTGTAGAGCGCTCTATATTCCTCAAGCTCATCCAAGAGCAGGATAACATTATTGCATTTACAAATTAGAGTTTTCAGTTTGGAAATGTTCTTCTGCCATCTCTTGAGACACATTCTCAGGGACTTAAATTTGTCAGCTATCCTAGCAGTAATATGGCCCTTTCTGGATTGTTTCTGCCATGAGGAATCAACACAATCCATAAAACCCTCCAACTCCAACCAATAATTCTCAAACCTAAAGAGATTAGACTTGGGAATAGAAGTTTTGATTGTAAACATACAAGGCACATGGTCAGAAGCAGTTCTGGCAAGAGGTAGCACCTCAGTCATGGGATAGTCAGATATCCAATCAACAGAAGTGAAGAACCAGTCTAGCTGCTCAAGGAGTGGAGTATCCTGCATATTGGACCAAGTGTAGGATCTGCCTTTGATGGGCAGTTCCAAAAGGCCGAGGTGTCCAATAATCTCATTAAAGATGAACATGTCATTCAAATCGCCACCAGGTAGATTTCTGTTATCCACAGAACGCAAGAAATTAAAATCCCCCAGTATCAGCCAATTCTCATCCACAGGAATGTTCAGGTGATACATCCAGGTTACAAAATTATCCCTAGCTTCCCCCTGACAAGGACCATAAACCACCACAAGTGTCCACCTCTCATTGTTTTGCCTAGAAACAAACTCAATCACCACTGCAAATTGTTGGACTTGCAATAAAGTCCCATCAAATATAGACGAGTTCCAAACAACTAGAATTCCACCAGAGGCCCCCAAAGAAGGAGAGAAAGCAAAGCTGTCCAATCTCTTGAGGCAAAAGCTTTTAATCATTCTGGAATCAAATGAAGCACATTTTGTTTCTTGCAGACAAGCAATAGCACAGTGACTTTCGTCAATCTTTTGTCTAACAGCTCTTTGCCTAGCCTCAGAGTTTAAACCCCTGACAATCCAGCACAGGACATTCCAGTTTCTACAGTGAGTATTCATAAATAAATATCATAAACAAGTCCCCAATCCACATGACACACAATGCCAGATGCCCAAAAGCACATAATAGTTCTGAACCAACATTATTACATATCCAAGGATCTGAAAATGAAAACCAAACGCAGAAAGCAGATTTATGGGCTTGCCAAACCCAGCAGAAGAAGAGCACACTATTCATTGGAGGCTTGATTTGCAGCAGCAGCAGGGTCCACCATAAGTGCATCCTCCGTGAGCAGAGTTGCATCAATCTCCAGCTCCTTGCCAATAGCTTGCAGATGACTTATGGGAGTAGGTGGAGGAGCATCTCCAAATGCAGGGTCATCAGACATCTCTGCAGAAAGGGGCTTGGCCTTGGGCTTCTTCTTCTTGGGCTGCAGAACCAGCTCATGGAAAGTGGGCTTAAACCCATCACGCTGGGCCGAACTTCTGGTACATCTTCGAACAGATGTTTCAACGAGAGGCGTTGGCGCCAGAGTTTTGCGCGGCCTCCTCGTAGGTACACGCGTAGGAGGAGAAGGGACAATAGGCGCAGCCCTCTTAGCATCATCCACAAATAACGCTCTAGCCACAGGTCGGGCAGGTTCCGGCTCCTTCCATGTCAACAGAGGAAGATCATATTGCTGGAAAGCAAAGTCCCAGTTTCTCTTGGTCAAAATGACCGGCGACAGGGGTTTACACAGCAGAGGTTTTGGCACCTCAAACACCACTGGAGCATTCAGCAGGTTTTCAAACGATCCCTCCATATCATTTCAGGGGGCAGAGGGGGACCAAAGGGGATCTTAACCGCAGGCTGATCCAAAGCTTGGACAACAATGACAGGAGGTTGATAGACCACAATTGCCCAGTTACTAGCATCCTCCAGGTCCGGTGCAATCTCCATCAGATCATTCAGGTTCACAGGTGGAGCCCCATCAATAAGAATGATAGGTGCAGGGGGCACCTGTAGTTGTACATCAAAATTTTGTTGAACCGAACTTGGTTGAGCCGAGGCATTCAACACCATGGATTCTTGATCCTCAACAGCAGGCTCCGCAGCAGGTTCCTCCCAGTTTCCCCAATTGTCCTCATGCACCTCATTATGTGCAGGTTCAGGCGGAGGTGGCGGCACATCGTTCCACCCCAGAGCTGGGAATGGAGGCAGAATAAAAGGTGGCATCTCCGGGAAGGGCACACCAGGCAAGGGATGAGGATTGCCATTGATGGGCATCCAGTCTTCATCTTGGGGCATCTGTTCAGCAAAATTGGCCCCAAGGATAAACAGAGGTGCCGTCCAAGACACCCTGGCACCACCCTAGGCAGCATAATCCATGAACACCACATCTCTTGGCACCAGAATATCTTCTGGAAAGGACGCAAAGACCAAAGTGCGCACAAGGTATGGATCCTCACTAATCCAATGATGAAACTTCCCAAATGTGTTGACCGCTGCCCGAATACTTTCCTCATTGCAAAGATCAAGCAGAATCCCCAAAAACATGAGCAGTCCCTGACGGAAACCCTGAGCACCTCTAAAAGATTCACCCTCATCGTGTTTCATAAAACGAACAAAACGATCATTGCCAAGAGGTTGGGGCGGCATCTGAAGGAGAGAAAATCTGACTGCAGCATCCCGAAGCTCAAAAAGACCCACCGATCTAATCCAAGGCTGAGCAGACCTCACCAACACCCCATGAGCGTGCAGCCATTGAACAACTTCCTCTCTAGAAACACCAATCTGATCGGGAGGAGGGATGGGCATTACCTCAGCTAACATGAACTCCTCATGGCGGCGCACAAGTGGGGTATGTGGCGTCACAAAGGTCCGAGGCAAACGAGCATCACCGCCATCCACAATGTGATGGCCTGCCGGCACATACAGTAAGGGGTCGAGAGGGAAGTTGGCCATCGGAGGGGTACAACCCGGGCTGGAAGCAGACGACGAGTACTCCGGCGGAGGAGGGGTCTCAGGCGGCGCGGTCGAAGGTGTTTTGGGACCAGGACTGATGGAACCGGGCGAAGCAGCTAATGCGGAAGTGCAAGAGGAGTCCAAGTTTGGTAAAAGCTGTGTCAGAGAGATATTCTCGGTGGGAGCTGAGCGATCCTCGGAAGTTGCAACGTTACCGGGTTTCGGTTTCCAAACCAGACCCAAGATCCTTGCAAACTTGTTTCAATCCTTTTTACCATGCCCCACCCGCAGACAAGAGGTACAATGCAGTTTAGACGTGCATGCCGCAGCAAAATGGCCCTTAAACAAGCAAATCTGACACGTTAAAATTTCGTCCACCATACCCGATACCAAGTTATCAAAATCTTCTTCTGCTTGCTGAGAGGAAGGGATAGAAGGCCCAGAAGATAACACCGGCTCAACTTGGACCGTGGAACGTGAAGATGATGGCCCAACATGGGATGGCATGTCCACATTCAGAGAGCCAGAATTTCCGCCCGAGATAGACGGCGACCCATCCGCAGCTGTTGGAAGATCCCTAACCGTCCCAAAAGAAATGGAGGGGGTAGTCGACGTCCACCGGAGTTCAGCCGGTGGCGGGGGATGGATGACCACCCTTTCATGCGCAGAAAGCGTGTACCCCGCATCCTCAACAGTTTGAATGCAATTTTGTATGGCCGGATAACGATAACCACGACAAGCAGGATAATTCTGGAACTTTGAAAAAGAAATCTTCTTGGCAGGGGCATGAGATGATCTTATCGAAGATTTACGTGGTTTGGTGTGCATAGCCAACATGCCAAGGGTAGCTCGACGTTTGGAAGGACTAACAATGATCCACTCAGCATCACATTCCAATTTCCAATGTTTAAACTCATGGCCCCAATTTGGGCCACCATTACCCCAAAGATGAAAGAAACATTTAAAATGATCACAAGAGAAAGAACGGAGCTTGAGAATGATCATAGCCACAGCCTTGCAAGAAACTTGAAAACCAAAAACCTTATCCTTGATCATAAAAACCATGAACTCAATAGCAGAACCTCTGATGGCCGCCTCAAGTGCCGCTGCCACCGAATCCTCAGTCAAACAAAAATCGTGTCGGCCAAAAGAAATTACCATGGTGAAGAAGCCCGTGTCATCCATGGGGTGCATCGGAAAACCCGTAGATTGAAAAACCTTTTCCGCAAAAACCAGACCCTTGGAGAAGTCCAAGCCAAGGGTGGATCCATCAGCAAAACCCATGGAGATGGGTATTAGGACGTAGATCTCAGAGCGCCGGAGAGATCTAATGGAGAGGAAAGGAAATTTGGTGGCTAGGGGAGGAGATCACCGGAGGTGGTGGCGATCGCCGGGGTGGGGGTGGGAGCGCCTATCATCCCACGTTACATAGTGACACTATGTTTGTCTATGTATTCACACATGTACTAAGTTTCCAGTTAATACAATTCTAGCATGAATAATAAACATTTATCATGATATAAGGAAATATAAATAACAACTTTATTATTTCCTCTAGGGCATATTTCCTTCAGTCTCGCACTTGCACTAGAGTCAATAATCTAGTTCACATCGTCATGTGATTTCACAGCAATAGTTCACATATTTATGTGATTAGTTCATATCTCCATGTGACTAACACCCTAAGGGTTTACTAGAGTCAATAATCGAGTTCACATCGCTATGTTATTAACACCCAAAGAGTGATCATGTTTTGCTAGTGAGAGAAGTTTAGTCAACAAGTCTGCCACATTCAGAGCCGTATGTATTTTGCAAGTTTTCTATGTCTACAATGCTCTGCACGGAGCTATTCTAGCTAATCGCTCCCACTTTTAGTATGTATCTAGATTGAGACTTAGATTCATCCAGATCGGTGTCAAAGCTTGCATCGCGTAACTCTTTACGATGAACTCTTTGTCACCTCCATAACCGAGCAATATTTCCTTATTCCACTAAGGATAATTTTGACCGCTGTTCAGTGATCCACTCCTGGATCACTATTGTACCCTCTTGCCAAACTCATGGTGAGGTACACAATAGGTCTGGTACACAGCATAGCATACTTTATAGAACCTATGACTGAGGCATAGGGAATGACTTTTCATTCTCTTTCTATTTTCTGCCGTGGTCAGGTTTTGAGTCTTTACTCAACTTCACACCTTGCAACACAGGCAAGAACTCCTTCTTTGACTGTTCCATTTTGAACTACTTCAAAATCTTGTCAAGGTATATACTCATTGAAAAAATCTTATCAAGCGTCTTGATCTATAGATCTTGATGCTCAATATGTAAGCAGCTTCACCGAGGTCTTTCTTTGAAAAACACATTTCAAACACTCCTTTATGCTTTCCAGAAAATTCTACATCATTTCCGATCAGCAATATGTCATTCACATATACTTATCAGAAAGGTTGTAGTGCTCCCACTCACTTTCTTGTAAATACAGGCTTCATCGCAAGTCTGTATAAAACTATATGCTTTGATCAACTCATCAAAGCGTATATTCCAACTTCGAGATGCTTGCACCAGTCCATAGATGGATCGCTGGAGCTTACACACTTTGTTAGCACCTTTAGGATTGACAAAACCTTCTTGTTGCATCATATACAACTATTCTTTAAGAAATCCATTAAGGAATGTAGTTTTGACATCCATTTGCCATATTTCATAAAATGTGGCAATTGCTAACATGATTCGAACAGACTTAAGCATCGCTAGGAGTGAGAAAATCTTATCGTTGTCAACACCTTGAACTTGTCGGAAAAAAATTGCGACAATTCGAGCTTTGTAGATAGTAACACTACTATGAGCGTCCGTCTTCCTCTTGAAGATCCATTTATTCTCAATGGCTCGCCGATCATCGGGCAAGTCAATCAAAGTCCATACTTTGTTCTCATACATGGATCCCATCTCAGATTTCATGGCTTCAAGCCATTTCGCGGAATCTGGGCTCATCATCACTTCCTCATAGTTCGTAGGTTCATCATGGTCAAGTAACATTACTTCCAAAACAGGATTGTCGTACCACTCTGGTGCAGACCTTACTCTAGTTGACCTACGAGGTTCGGTAGTAACTTGATCTGAAGTTTCATGAGCATCATCATTAGCTTCCTCACTAATTGGTGTAGGCATCACCGGAACTGATTTCTGTGACGAACTACATTCCAACTCGAGAGAAGGTACAATTACCTCATAAAGTTCTACTTTCCTCCCACTCACTTCTTTTGAGAGAAACTCCTTCTCTAGAAAGGATCCATTCTTAGCAACAAAGATCTTGCCTTCGGATCTGTGATAGAAGGTGTACCCAATAGTTTCTTTTGGGTATACTATGAAGACGCACTTCCCCGATTTGGGTTCGAGCTTATTAGGGTGAAGGTTTTTCACATAAGCATCGCAGCCCCAAACTTTAAGAAACGACAGCTTAGGTTTCTTGCCAAACCACAGTTGATACGGTGTCGTCTCAACGGATTTAGATGGTGCCCTATTTAACGTGAATGCAGCTGTCTCTAATGCATAACCCAAAACAATAGTGGTAAATCGGTAAGAGACATCATAGATCGCACCGTATCTAATAAGGTACGGTTACGATGTTTGGACACACCATTACGCTGTGGTGTTCCAGGTGGCGTGAGTTGCGAAACTATTCCACATTGTTTCAAATGAAGACCAAACTCGTAACTCAAATATTCGTCTCCGCGATCAGATCATAGAAACTTTATTTTCTTGTTACGATGATTTTCCACTTCACTCCGAAATTCTTTGAACTTTTCAAATGTTTCAGACTTATGTTTCATCAAGTAGATATACCCATATCTTCTCAAAACATCTGTGAAGGTCAGAAAATAACGATACCCGCCGCGAGCCTCAACACTCATCGGATCACATACATTAGTATGTATTATTTCCAATAAGTCAGTTGCTCGCTCCATTGTTCCGAAAAACGGAGTCTTAGTCATCTTGCCCATGAGGCATGGTTCGCAAGCATCAAGTGATTCCAAAATCCCATCAAGATGGAGTTTCTTCATGTGCTTTACACCAATATGACCTAAACGGCAGTGCCACAAATATGTTGCACTATCATTATCAACTTTGCATCTTTTGGCATCAATATTATGAATATGTGTATCACTACGATCGATATTCAATAAACCATTCACCTTGGGTGTATGACCACAGAAGGTTTTATTCATGTAAACAGAATAACAATTATTCTTTGACTTAAATGAATAACCGTATTGCAATAAACATGATCAAATCATATTATGCTCAACGCAAACACCAAATAACATTTATTTTTAGGTTCAACACTAATCCCGAAGGTAAAGGGAGTGTGCGATGGTGATCTTATCAACCTTGGAATCACTTCCAACACACATCGTCACCTAGCCCTCAACTAGTCTGTGTTCATTTTGTAACTTCTGTTTCGAGTTACTAATCTTAGCAACTGAACCAGTATCAAATACCTAGGGGCTACTATGAACACTAGTAAAGTACACATAAATAACATGTATATCATATATACTTTTGTTCACTTTGCCATCCTTCTTATCCGCCAAGTATTTGGGGCAGTTCAGCTTCCAATGACCATTTCCTTTGCAGTAGAAGCACTCAGTTTCAGGCTTGCGTCTAGCTTTGGCTTCTTCATGGGAGTGGCAACTTGTTGCCGTTCTTCTTGAAGTTCCATTTCTTTCCCTTGCCCTTTTACTTGAAACCAGTGGTCTTGTCAACCATGAACATTTGATGCTTTTCTTGATTTCTACCTTTGTCGATTTCAGCATCAGGAAGAGCTCGGGAATCGTTTTCGTCATCCCTTGCATATTATAGTTCATCAGGAAGTTCCAGTAACTTGATGATAGTGACTAGAGAACTCTGTCAATCACTATTTTATCTGGAAGATTAACTCCCACTTGATTCAAGCGATTATAGTACTCAGACAATCTGAGCACATGCTCACTGGTTGAGCTATTCTCCTCCATCTTGTAGGAAAAGTACTTGTCAAAGGTCTCATACCTCTTGACTTGGGCATGAGTCTGAAATACCAATTTCATCTCCTGGAACATCTTATATGCTCCGTGGTGTTCAAAATGTTTTTGAGGTCCCGGTTCTAAGCCATAAATCATGGTGCACTAAACTATCAAGTAGTCATCATACCGAGCTTGCGAAACGTTCATAACGTCTGCATCTGCTCCTGCAATAGGTCCGTCACCTAGCGGTGCATCAAGGACATAATTCTCCTGTGTAGCAATGAGGATAATCCTCAGATCACGGACCTAGTCCGCATCATTGCTACTATCATCTTTAAACATAGTTTTTCTCTAGGAACATATCAAAAATAAATGGGGAGCTACATCGCGAGCTATTGATCTACAACATAGTTATGCAAAATACTATCAGGACTAAGTTCATGATAAATTAAAGTTCAATTAATCATATTACTTAAGAACTCCCACTTAGATAGACATTCCTCTAATCATCTAAGTGATCACGTAATCCATATCAACTAAACCATCACTACAAAAAAAGACACATCCGTGACATTTTGGGCCGAACGAAAAAAAATTCTGTCATACATATGACACTTCTATGACGATAATTGTGACAAAACCCGGTATCATCATAGATGTGGTGGGCTCCTACTTCTATGAAAAAAAATCATGACAGAAAATGGGCTTTTCATCCTGGGCGGGCCGGAGACGCAGCTGCATGACATTCTTTGGGCCGTCCATGACGGAAAAAACCTTGGTAGAAGCGAGGGCGAGGAAAATTTCGGGGAGTTCCCGGTTACGGTGGGAGGTCGGGGGCCGAGCGATGCGCGTTTCTCTCGTACATGTACGCGCGTGTGTGCGAGGCGTTGGCTCTAACTGAACCCGAGCGAGGCGTTGGGCTCTAACTGAACCCGAGCGATTGCACTGCAGGCTACGCGTTACTGAACCCGAGCGATCGATCGATGGCTGTTAACTGAACCCGATCGAGCGATTCCTTCGATACTGCTGCTAACTGAAGCCGATCGATGCTGCCTCTAGATGAACAGTGAGCGTTGCTGGGGGGTTGGATGAACAGTTCCCGGTGGGGGTGGATGAACAGGACCCCGTGGTGTTGCCTCTGGATGACCAGGACCCCGATCGATCGAGCTGGTTGGGGCTGGATGAACATGACCCCGTGGAGGGCAGGATGAACAGGACCACCCCGTGGAGGGCAGAATGAACAGTAGACGGTGGAGGGCTGGATGAACAATAGCCCGTGGAGGGGTGGTTGAACAGGAGCCCGTGGAGAGGGCTGGTTGAACAGTAGCCGGTGGAGTAGCGCGTGATGGAGGCAGGATGAACAGGAGCCCGTGGAGGAACAGTCGCAGGTGGAGGCTGGAGGAGGTCGACGGTGGATGAACAGTAGCCCGTGGAGGCTGGAGGGGGTCGACGGTGGAGATGAACAGTATCCCGTGGAGTCCCGTTTTGCGGTACGCCACACCCCTCCCGATGAACAGGACCCCCGTTTCGACCGTAGCGCTCCAACACAAGTCCGTTTCCTCCGTTTTGCGGTACGCCACACCCCTCCCGATCAACAGGACCCCCGTTTCGACCGTAGGAGGTCCGTTTCCTCCGTTTTGCGGTACGCCAGACCCCTCCCGATGAACAGGATCCCGTTTCAAACATGGCCGGTCGAACACAAGGCCATTTCCTCCGTTCTGCGGTACGCCAGGCCTCGTTTCCATCGGCTGTTCCGTCCAAGCCCTCCCGATGAACACGACGACGCATTTCGTTCCGGCCCAGCCGGTTGGCTCCCACGCGTTCCGTTGCCTCCCGATGAACACGACGCATTCCGTTGCCTCCCCATGAACACGACGCATTCCGTTGCCTCCCCATGAACACGACGACGACGTTGTTTCTCCGTTCCGACCCAGCCATGTACACGAGCCCTGGCCGTACGTATGCGCGAGTAGGCGTTCGAGACCCCGCCCGTATGTACACATACATGGCCGTATTTTCTTTCTTGCACCCTGGCCGCTGTACGTACGTGTACATGCTACGTGCGTGCCTCTACTACGACACGTACCCGCCTCTACTACGACACGTGCGCGCCTCTACATCCACAAGTATATATGTACGTACACGTTCGCGACCAGAATGACAACGCCACGTACCCTTCGACTAGGTGGGTCCCGACTGTCAGGCACTTCCTTGCCTGCGAAGATGTAGCTGGTGGGTCCCAGCAGTCAGGGGGGCGAATCGTTTTTTTTTTCCGGACGCACTTCCTTGCGTGCGAAGATGTCGCTGGTGGGTCCCAGCAGTCAGGGGCAAACATTTTTTTGTGAAATACGGTGGCCCGTCCGGTGGGTCCCAACTGTCAGGTGGAGGAATAATTATTTTGCACGTAATAAGGAGGCACTTCCTTGCTGCGGCCGTGGACCCAGCTGTCAGCCTCTCCATGTACAGTCCACATCCGATGGAAGCCATTCCTTGACCACGTTGACCACGCCGCGCCGAGAGCACCAGGGCGGTGGATTACGGCGAGGCCTAGGAAGGGGACGACGCGGAGCCGGGGAAGACGCGACAGTGGATGCCCACGCGTAGAGGAGTACAAGGGTTTACTGGTTCGCTGCGGTGTGAGGCTGCTGTCGCCGCAGAATAACAGGGGGTGGGGTGAGTAGAGGGATGGCCTGGCCAGCGGTGGGAGTAGTAGGGGCGGTGAGGCCTCCGCCGCATCGCAGCCGGCCAAGGGAGGCAGGAGCACGAGGCACGACCGGCACTGCTTTGTGCGGCTGGAGCAAGAAGACCAGAGGTTGAAGAAGCACTACGGCCGTTGGATGGACATCGTACAGTCACTGGAGCTAGAATCGTGCATATTGACTAAGTTGACAAAGCCCTCCGTCCCCGTCAACTTAGTAGGCCCACAGGTCAGCCTGCCACTATACTGGGTCCCAGCTAACAGGGGGAGTATTCATTTTTTTGTGCGTAATAAGGAGGCACTTCCTTGCGTGCGAAGATATAGCTGGTGGGTCCGACCTGTTAGCGGGGGGAACGTTTTTTTCGCGAAATACAGAAGCCCTTCCCACGTACAGTGCACGTACAGTGCGTAATAAGGAGGAACTTTCCTTCCGTGCGACCATGGATCTCGTGGGTCCCAGTCATCAGGCTCTCCACGTATAGTCCTCTTCCAATGACTCTCGATGTTGACCACGCCGCGCCGAGCGCACCGAGGTGGTGGACGACGGCGAGGCCCCAGACTGGAACGACCCGGAGATGGGGAAGACGCGGCAGTGGAGTCGCGGACGGAGAGGAGCGGGAAACTTGACTGGTTCGGGTGCGGGGTGGGCCTACACTCGGCAGAGAATAACAGGAGGTGCGGAGTGGAGGGATGGCCTGGCCGTCGGCGGGGTAGCATTTCGCCAAGGAGCGCAAAACAACGCCGCTGGACGCCGAAGGCTGGAGCAGGCGGTTCCGGCAGCGCTGGGGGAAGAAGACGAGAGATTGAAGAAGAATGCCGGCCGTTGGATGTAAATCCAACGCCTTCTTAGGCTTTGACCTACTGGCCCACATGTCAGCTAGTCCATTTGTTTTTTTAGTCCATTTGGTGGGCTGGGTGAAACAATGATGTAGCATCTATGCAGCCCGTTTAAATCCCATTTGCATTTTTCTCGAAATCCGTGGACTTGCTGGGCTGGGTGAAAATATCATGTTGGGCTAGACGGAGAAATGTTATAAAAACATAAACACATGATTGCACGTCAGTAAAATCTTTGCAAGCTTATGTATGCAATCACTAGGAGTTAACTTGCCAAGTTATATATAAACAATTATTATTATTATTTTGTAAGAACTTTCAACTTACGAAATAAAATATCATTTTAATTTGATGAGTTAATAGTACGCGGGGTATTATTATTTTTTAGGCTAGACATGGGACAGTTGAGTTGGTTCCAGGGGAAAGTACTGGGAGAAAACTCAGTTTACATCAAAAAAGAAAGTGGGAGAAAATTCAGAGACCTGCTGGGTCCACCTGAGGAGGGGAATATGTTG
Source organism: Triticum aestivum (assembly GCF_018294505.1). Lineage (NCBI taxonomy): Eukaryota > Viridiplantae > Streptophyta > Magnoliopsida > Poales > Poaceae > Triticum > Triticum aestivum. The sequence continues at coordinate 244,353,889 of NC_057808.1, read as the reverse complement.
GGAGGAAGGAGATTCAAAGCACGGCAGCCGAGTGAACTAGTTTTTTTTACGGACAAGTGAACTAGTTTACATACATAAGCAAATAGCCACTAAAAAAGCAATCAGGTTAATGGGTTCTTAAAAGTAATATTTTGGACAAAACAGATAATTACGACACATAGGCTAATGCATGAAACACTCAGATGATAAAGGTGCTTATAAACAGATAAAGTACAACATCTAGACCTTCCTGGCACGCTTGATCATGACGTTGCGGCTGTCCGTGTACTCGTCGGTTACGGGAATCAGACACGCCCTCATGTCCAAGATCTGCCTGTACATGTCGTAGCATGCGTATGCGGTCTTGGCCGCGTAGGTTATGTAGGCTAGATTCAGAGGTACCTCCCACGTGTTCATGTCGTCTTCTTTCATGTTGGCGTATCAGGGGTCGATGATGGTCTCAGCGTGGTCAACCACGGAGTCCTTCTCCTGCCCGTTGCTGATGATCTTGTATTGCTTCTGGATGTCGACAAGCTTGTTGCACCAGATGGTCGAATCATCACGTTCTTCCTTCTCTCCACCGTAGCGAAGGTGCAGTCGGCGCTGCCGATGAAACGGGCGAATGCTCCAGAACCTGGTGCAGCCATAGGACTGAGGCGAGGCAGAGCTTCACCGAGTCCGTATCGTTGGTGTACATCACATTCAACTTGGTGCAGCCATAGGACTGAACGGCGAACTCAAAGGGGAACTCCTTGCTGAAGTCCATATCCAGCAGGCTCACCCCTCGGATCGCCATTGGAGTCTCTTCGAGTGAACGAGTGTAGGCGGCGGCAGTAGTTCGTTTTTCAGCTCTTGGGGAACTGGATTCAACAGTAAGCTGAGTGTGTACAGGCGACAACAGTTACTACCCCTCCCTCGTCGGCTGCACGCCCGGCAGAAGATGCACCCTCGGCCACACGTCGGTTCACGAGCGGGTCTGTATTGGTACTGTAATAACAGGAGTTAGTAGTCACTTTACTTAAATTTAATTAGCTTTAATAGAAATTTATACTTAAAACAAGCAATGCATTCGCTCGTTCTATCAGTACCACAGGATCAACATGCACAACAATTAGAATTATTATTCTCAGGACGCTCACGATCAGCACATTTGTCGCACTTTCACAAAGATAATACTACCAAGTTTGAACTGTTTGTTATGGTTGTTGTCCTCTGCATCATCATGCCGTGTTTCCCAGCTTGCAAGATTCAGAACCAACAAATAAGATCCAAATAATAAGTACAACAAAGATGCCTACACATCTCATTGATTCCCAGCTTGCAAGATTCAGAACCAACAAATAAGATCCAAATAATAAGTACAACAAAGATGCCTACACATCTCATTGATTCCCAGCTTGCAAGATTCAGAACCAACAAATAAGATTCAAATAATAAGTACAACAAAGATGCCTACACATCTCACTGATTCCCAGCTTGCAAGATTCAGAACCAACCCACTAGAGCCTTTTGATAAAGTGAATATCGGGATTAAATCCATCTTGGCTAGCCATGTCATACAATCGAAGAACTTGGCGAATGCTCTTGACCGTCACAACATCTGTAGTTGAGTATTCCTATTTGCACAACGCAGATAATAAAGAGCATGATTACTATAATAGTGGCACTAGTGGAAGTCAACCTGCAGCTCCACTCGATGATTCAATTCATGCCACTTTTTCTGCATTTCGCCTGAAATGAAGCAAAGATTGCATCATTCAGCTACGGCTCATCTTGCAAAGGCTAATAAAATGTTGCACGAGATTACCAGCAGAATTTGACGGAGATTTTGGAAACTCCAATCACCAATTTGTGCAGTTCCACCAAAATTGAGAGATGTTGCCCATGTAACATTTTAGTTGAACTGCACAAGACACTCATTCCAAAAAAGTGTTTTGTGCAGTTCACCAAAAGGTCACAATAGCAACAAGGTGAAATGGATATCCCTATCTGCACAAAAAGATAGAAAGTAAACAGTTGCTGGTCAATAAGAATATACGAAACATATACAAAATGAAAAGAAGCATCTTAATTATGTTCATGGCAATCACACAAGGACAGTAGAAATTTTAAAACGTCAGCAATGCTTCATGTTACCAGAAGCATTACGATCAACAATGAGATTCCTCAAATATGGGATTACTTTAATGGTGGCATTTCTTGTTTACCAGACACAGTAAATCAACAGCAGCTAAAGAGTTGGTTTAAGGGCATGGGACCGTGGGGACACCAGGACACTCAGCAGCGTAAAGGAGCAACTTACTTATCATACCGGGGAAAACTGCAGGAGTGCCATTTGTAACACAGTTTAATTGCATCTTATCACTGGAGGCATTAGATTAACAATAACACTGGTTAGACATGTCCCTAAGGTAACAGTGTGATCGCTTCATTTTACATGCGCCCTTACATTAACAACAGCAAAAGGTTGGTATAAGGACATGCGACAGTGGACGCATCAGCACAATGTACCTACAAGGAGGCATAAAGTGGTGATGCCGAGTTTGTTCATCCTATGTGAGGGCAGCAAACCTAATCCTGGAGACCTTGTACTATGTGAGGGCAGCAAATCTAATCCTGGAGACCTTTTACTATGTGAGGGCAGCAAATCTAATCCTGGAGACCTTTTACTATGTGAGGGCAGCAAATCTAATCCTGGAGACCTTTTACTATGTGAGGGCAGCAATTCTAATCCTACGACCTTTTACTATGTGAGGGCAGCAAATCTAATGCTGAGACCTTTTACTATGTGAGGGCAGCAAATCTAATCCTGGAGACCTTTTACTATGTGATGGCAGCAAATCTAATACTGGACATACTCTGTTGACTTGTCCACCAGCCACCACTTTCTATCCTTTTTTCAACCAATAATAGATCTGTTCCTTATCCAGTTTGTACTGCGTTTTCCCATTATTTCCCTTCTCAACCAAGAGACCGGTTGGGTATCCGGTCTCTACTACTTTCACCATATTATTTCCTCTTTGAATAAAGTCCTAGATTCATGCTACAACTTCCCCCCCTTCTTCGTTGTTTGAACAAAGCCCTAGATTCAAATGCATGAAGTAGCTTTACCTCTAATAATACTAAAAATTTAGGTGGCTTTGGAAGAGCTGATGGGAGTAGAAAAAGATGCACATGCAGACACGTGGGGAGCTGGGGCAGTAGAGCAAGGCCGCTTTCGAAGAACTTATACCTGAGGGTCGCCGGGATGTCGGCGGCGGCAGGTCGGATCTACGCACAATACGGCAGGGAGGAAGAAGGGTCGGAGGACCTCCCGAGCCGGCGCTGTGTCAGAGAGAACGGCACGGGCAGAGGATCGGGCCCCTCCAGCAGCTGTGGGTTTCCTCCCTCGCCGGCGATGACCACGTGAACGATGCACCTTTTAGTCCTCTACACACACCGGGCGAAGGGATCCAGCCGGATCTGTGACCAGCGGTGAGCAGAGAGAAAATGTCGCTACCGCTGTCTTGTTTATATCTGGAGAGGATGAGAGAATGAAGAGAGCAACCCTAGTAAAGCAAGCGCTCAGGCCCCTGCGTCCATATATAGTGGAGTGATTATCTTTTTTCTCTCCACAACAAGCATTTCAATTTGTGTACGTGGCATTAAAGAAAAGAAACTCTCTATTTAAGGTGACTACTGTACGACTCCTACTTACTACTAGTAGTACTACAGTATTGTTCACTTGTGCTCTCCGCCCCTCCATTCATTGAACAACCCCACGGGTGAATAAACATACAGTAAGTACTGTATTTATATAGAACGAACAAGCTCGAACTATTTTCGCGTAGTTAAAAGTTGAGGGCGGGGCTTTTCCCGGGCAGTACGCGCGGTAGTTTTCGGGTAGGCGGTTTGACAGAGAGGCGAGGATGGTGAGCGAGTGGGGTTGTGCGATTTGACAGCGCGTTACTGCTGGAAAGACTTGTGATATGACCACTCACTATAGTCATGAATTACTGGCGCTCCGACCGGGGTGATGCCCCCCTTCCGTTCCGCGCTCTAATCTGGTGCATGACACGTCGACCCAGATGCTGGCTCTCCCACATGTCGGAGTAGTAAGAAGGAGTAAAGAATGATGCGGTATATACTAGTACTATACTAGAGTACTACTCAGGTCGGAGGAGTGCGAACCACGACAGACCAGTGAACCAGCAGTGCGAACCACGGTAGCCCAGTGAACCAGCAGTAGAAAACAATATGGTGATATGGCCATAAAAAACAATGTGCTACGGTCCACACTGTAGCATGTACAGTAACACTCCTCTTTGTTTGGATCCCTGAGTTAGAGCTAGTTTGGGTTGAAATAGCCTCAAATTATCGAAACAAGAGGGGTTAGTTTGAGCTAGTTTGCTCTAACCCAGCTAAAAAAATAGCCCGGTGGAGAGGTTCTAATTGGGTTAGTTATCCTCGGGCCCACTAAAAGAGAACTAAAAAATCTCCCCTGCCCGCACCAGATCGCTCCCCCCTCTCGCACGACTCCTCTCTGTTCCCCATAGGGCCGCTCGCCCTCTCTCTCCTCCGGCCGCCCTCTCCTTCCGGCCTCCGCCGCCCTACTCCGGCCGCCCTCTCCCTCCGGCCTTCGAAGGTCACCCTGCTCCCCCTTCACCAGTCATTTTTCTCCCTTTGTCGTGCGTGGCGGCGGTGCATCTACCAGGGAGGTCGCGAGAGGGGTGAGTTTATTCGTTCCTTCTCTGTCTCAAGTCCATATCATTGATCTTGCTTGCTCTAGCGCTAATTCTGATTTGGAAAAGTAGATCCTGATCAAACTTGGTATAGATTTGTGGTGCACGCATGGAATTGTTTGATGCTGCTTGAGGAGGTAATAAATCTTTCTAGAGGCCCAAAGATTCAGGTCACCTTTCTAGGTATTTCAATTTCAGGCTTGCATTATTTCTAGAGGCCCAAAGATTCAGTTCACCTTTCTAGGTATTTCAATTTCAGGCTTGCATTATTTCTAGAGGCCCAAAGATTCAGTTCACCTTTCTAGGTATTTCAGTTTCAGGCTTGCATTATTTCTAGAGGCCCAAAGATTCAGTTCACCTTTCTAGGTATTTCACTTTCAGGCTTGCATTATTTCTAGAGGCCCAAAGATTCAGTTCACCTTTGTATTTCAGTTTCAGGCTTGCATTATTTCTAGAGGCCCAAAGATTCAGTTCACCTTTCTAGGTATTTTAGTTACAGGCTTGCATTATTTCTAGAGGCCCAAAGATTAAGTTCCCACTCGGCGGCAAGCGGCCCTACTACCCATGCCGGTGTCGACCTCAACTCGCAAGGGCCGGTGTCGGAGGGGTTCCCGGGGCTTGGGCTCTACAGAGCCTTCCTCCAGAGCGATGATGGCGAGCTCCTCCCTCGGTGCGTGAGGGGCTCCGGGCTCCCTCCCTATCGTGAATGACTTCCGTGATGAGTTAGCTCATTCTTTGTTTCATGAAGTGTTTTTTTATTTTGTGAAGCTTGATTGACGACTTGTATGTTTAAGTGGGATATCTCATTTGTATGGACAAAGTAAAAATTATCATGTTTTGCATGCTTGATTTGTATATATGGTTCGTTTATGTCAATTGTGAGCGGGAGGAGGCCACAGAAGAGCTGGCCACACCAAGAGGGTGCTTGGATCCAAGGGACTTATTTTAGTCTGTCTAAAAATAGTCTCTTTAAGAGGCTAAACTTCCAAGCACCCCTGACTAAAGAGGGGCTAAAACTAGTCTTGAGACTAAAAAAATTTAGTCAGGGGTACCCCTACTAAAATGTTGATTAGTCCTCTCTCTCCTCATTTAACTCCTCTTCTTTAACACAGGCGAGTTCTGGATTGGAGGGTTTGGAGGATAATAAATGCTCATTAACTTGATTTTAGTCTCTTTAGTATTTGGATCCAAGCATGGGTGAGGCTAGCAAGTTTTAGTCCCACTACTTTTAGTCATGGAACTAAAACGTATCCAAGCACCCTCCAAATCCGGCAGGAAATAGGGTCCAAAGTAGTCAAATGATTGAGATAGAGCGTTTATTGTCAATCTAACCCTGCCATCCATACACCTCTTTGGTTTAGAGTTAGTTCAGGGTTAGAATCTAACTCTAACCTCTAACTGAGTTAGAGTTCTCCTCGTCTCGGTTCATCGCCATCATACTTTCCCCATTCCTGTGTTTTTAGTATCCTGCGAATCAAATAGGCCCTTTTTTGCGGGAAAAATCAAAGAGGCCCTTAGACTGGTTTCGGTCCGGTCATTTTTTATAAACGTGTTATGTCAAAAATTTAATGAACGTGCTCCGGTTTCCACAAAAATAATCCGGTTTCATGTAGTAATTCATTCATTTATTTATTCTTCTGCGGGGGGTTTGCATGTAATTCGTGAGGTCTGAAATGTAAAGTACCCCGGCATATGCTCCGAGTCGTGCATGCACTACGACCCAGATGCTCTATGTCCCACATGTCGGCGAATGGGAGCACGTGGAAATAGCCTAGGAGTACATATAGGAGGATAAATGCGTGAAATAATATCTACTGTGAAGCGTAGCCGCGGTTCGAAAAGGAGACCTAAAGTGATGACAGCTATAGGTCGCACGCACTCAACTAGTGGTACTAGACATGCGACTAATTTTTCCCTCAAAAAAAAGAGGCACGAGTGCTCAGTTCTCCTATTCTATAAACACGAGTCCCATCTGACAACAGCGTCCGTGCTACAGCTAGCTCTCCTCCCTCGTTTCTCTCTTCTAATTCTAAACTCGGCCGACGCCCAGTGGGCGGGGTGGGTTTGCTCAACTGCGGCCCCACCTCACAGTGAAAACGTTACGACTGGAATAAAAATGCCATATACTCCCTCCGTTCATAAATATAAGCCTTTTTAGATACTATTTCAAATGGAATACAGCATACAGATGTATGTAGACATAGTTTAGAGTGTAGATTCACTCATTTTGCTCCGTATGTAGTAGTCACTTGCTGGAATCTTTAGAAAGACTTATATTTGGGAACGGAGGGAGTACTATACTAATAAAACATTAAGGCCACGAGGCGATGCAGTGCTGGTTACATGAGGCAAGAAGAGATGCATCCATCGACGACGTCCACCTCCTCAACTCAGGGCGCCGGCCCACCAAACGACGCCTAAGTAGCAGCGGCTTTCGTGGCCAGGTTGACGTGCTTCTGAACAATGGCGTCCAAAGATTCCAGCCGCTGGAAGAAGGCCAACGTCTTTCTGTCCTCGCTTGCCTTGTAGTGGCCTATGTGGACGATTTCCTCATAGACGTGGATGTGCAGGTCGACAGTTTCTTGCGTGGCGAGGCGCTGCGCGGCGAGCGCGGCCTCGAGGTGCACATTCTTCGTTGCGACCTCCGGCACCTACAGGGCCACCAGGGCTTGAAAGAGTTCGTCACCATGGAGGCCGATGAGGGTGGCAGGCAATGAGGAGCCAGGGCGCGCGGGCTGGAGCAGTACGGCAAGGTCATCCGCGCGCTTCTTGACGGCGGTGAACTTGCGGATGGAGTTGACCATCATGTTGTCCATGCGAGAGGCGAAGCCGGCGTCGGCGAGGGCTACGATGCCTGCGGTCGCCAGCACCGTCTGGAAACACTGCGCGGTGCGGGGCCGCAGGCCGGCGCCTTGGATGATTTGGCACAGCCGACTGCCGCTCGCGTCCATCGCCTCCATAGGTGCTTGTGGCTTCTGGTCACTTGGTCTTGGATTGGAGTGAGCAGTGTCGCGCAGAGACTTGGGAGTAGATGGATTGGAGTGGTGGGGCGCCTTTATTATATGAGAGTCCAAACTGTGTTGCATTCACATCGTGCTGGCTCTATTCTGCTTCTCCAATTAATTCCCTCTGCATGTAATTGAGGATGCATCATTGACCGTTCAACGTCTCGGGAACCGCTACCCTCTCCCTCCGTGGCATTCAAGCACCTATGGACCCGTCGACGACGAGGTGCCTATGGTGACTTCGTAAATTTCAAGATGATAGTGATGTGCGTGTGTGCGTTCATAGGGGTGAGTGTATGCGCGTGTATATGAGCGCTTGCGTCTGTACTGTGTAAAAAAACGTAAATGCGTGTCAAAAAGAGACTAGTCAGTATACTCAATATTGTGCACCTCGGAGAGGAAAACGATAGAACTAGTACGTATTTATTTACGGTGCAGATTCACTCATTTTGCTCCATATGTACTCCGTCTCGGTGTAGTCTAGTCACTTGTTGAAATCTCTAGAAGGGCAAATACTCCTTTCTGGTTTACACGGCTATACTAGCAAGTAGTTGTACGTACTAGTACAATAGTGGGCTCACATAGCAAGTTTGTCTCATGCAAGAGCCTGGCTATATGCGTGCTCCAATGTTCGCAACTGCAACGTTCGGTTTGCGCTTGGCTCTTCGCCTCTTCGAGAAGACGAACAATGATGTTACTACTACTGCTTCTACAGTGTCGAATCCACTGTTGCATGTCCGTCCACCGCGAGCGGGACGGATAGCTTGTTGTAGAAGTACTACTAAGCAAAAGCATGTCCTCGTTTGCGAGCAACCGCGCGCATGGGTGAGGGAGAAGGCGTGTAGTAAAATCAAGCTTCTCCTCGTTGTACGAGTTGACGCGACACATCATAGCATTGGCCCCACATGCTTGCCTCTAAACTTGGCTGAAAGACCCGCAGTGTACAATATATTTGCTGCAACCTCTAACATTTACCCACCACAAATTAAAATATATGTGGCCGTATGCATCGTTCTGACGCAGAGGCCGGGGAGTCCCCCCTTTTTTGAAAAAAAAACAAATTAAAATATATATTCCTGTCTTGACCAGATGAGCGTGCAAACTACAATCACCAGGTTGTCAGGTAGAGCCAAAAGACTATTTTAATTCTTTTTAAAAACTTCGAGATGGCCACATAGCATGGAGCCGACCCCAACGATTTTAAGCTTACAGGCACGGTACACGCTATCCTAGACTACTCTACACATGAAACTGCCACATGAGCGTCCGGGCTGCGCTTGGCTCTTCGCCTCTTCGGGAAGTCGAAGAATGATGGAGTACTACTGCACTGGAGGAGTACTATAGTACGCTTCTGGCCATCTGACACCGATTGAACTGCTGCATGTCCACCGCGTGCGGGAGGGAGAGCGTGTTGCGAAAGCTTCTCCTAGTCTTGCCAGCCACCACGCTCACGGGCGAGGGAGGGACGCTCCTGCCTTTGCGTGTATGACAGGTGGGCCCGACAGGTGTGTGGCCAACCTATCATACAGCCAAAGGCAGGTGCAGTTAAGTCCGCGAGGGAGAGGATAATCAAACTTCTCGTTGATGTATGAGTTGATGCGACACATCAAAGCACTGCACTCGATATATTTCAATAATTTGCGTTTACCGATGCATTAATTACAACGCCTGCATGCATGCCGTGACTCTCCTTTTGATACTTGCATGTGTTGATTTAATGCACCTTGAAGTAGTATAAAATATGTGACGGTAAAGCTTTGTAATACCCCGTCCCAAGTCGAGAGATGGTTGTGCACGAGGAGGGCGAGATCATGCAGACCGAACAGGACCCGACGATGGAGCTCTCTAAGGTCTCGATGGACCTCACCGTGCTCCATTGCCCCTTGTGCCTCCACCCCTTGACGCCTCCAGTGTATGAGGTTCGAATACACCTCGTCCGTTCGGCTGATTGAGCAAGGTGCAGGTTTCTTGATTGATGTGTTGTTCGATTGATTTCTGCAGTGCAAGGGAGGGCACCTGGCCTGCGCGGACTGCCGCGTCGAGCGCCCCGGGAACCAGCGGCAGTGCCAGAAGTGCGAGCGCGGCGGTGGCTTCGACGTGCGGAACACGGCGGTGCACTCCGTCCTTTCGTCGGTGAGGGTGGAGTGCCCGCACGAAGGATGTGGGCTCTACGTCACTTACCACAAGCTCGCCGATCACCAGAGTGTGTGTCCGCTCGCGCCCTGCAAATGCCCCGTGCCCGTCTGCGGCTACGAAGGCCCGCCGCCGGCGCTCTACCACCACATCAGCACCGCGCATCCCATGCCCGTGCACAAAATCCAGTACGGCAAGGTGCTCCAGCTGCAAGTGCCACTGTCGGAGCCACGGCTCTTGCTGTTCGCGGAGGAGGACCGCCGCGTGTTTTTCTTGGTCGGCGGCATGCTCGACATCGGCGCGCCTATCGCCGTGTCGGTCGTCTGCATCAGAGCGGGGGCGTCCCCACTGCCGCACTACGTGGCCAAGCTGTGGGCGAACGGCCCGCCGGGGGAGCCCAAAGGCACGACCAACGCCGTCAAGGTGGAAATGGAGGTGACAAGCAGCAAGGATCCCGGCGACGTTGACGTGCAGGAGCTGACCTTCTTGACAGTTCCGCCCAAGCTGCTGGCCGAGGCTAAGCTTGTGTCCCTCCACATTCAGATTGACAAGCTCACGTCCTAAATGTTTCTACAGTGCCTTCTGTTTATCTTAGTAATATGCTAATATAGGGATTACCTTGGTCTACTTTAGCTTAAGAAATGGTGGGTTTTGGTGGCGATGCAGCAATTACTTCGACATCAGATCAATAATTTCCAACAGTCGAACGGATATTTTGTGTCTGTTGGATATAAAGTTCCTTTGTGTAAGAAGTACTACTTGTCATCAAAATGGATAAAAGGAGATGTATGTAGACGTATTTTAGTTCTAGATACGTCCCTTTTTATCCATTTTGATGACAAGCACTCCCTCCGTTCCACAATACATGCCTTCCATTTGTCAAAATATAGATGTATCTAGACATGTTTTAGTATATAGGTACATCCATGATAGAGCCAATCGGATGGTTGAGAACACTACAATTCGTAGCTACAGATGCGTGTGTGACTCCCAGATGCAGAGGCCGGGGGTCATCATCCTCCTTTTCGAGAAAAAACAGACGCGTGTGTGAGAGCTCGCCACGCGGCTATTCCTGTCGAACGCCCCATTAACCGTAAGATATGTATACGACGGTGCCAGTTATTGCACGTACACAGCAGTACTCCCTCCTTTCCGGTTTATAGGGCTTAATTCAAAAATCTCACCAACCAAGATGGTGAGTGGTGGAATATTTTTTGTAGTTTGCAAAAGCACCTAATTAATGCTCTTGTTTTTCTCAAAAAATTATGTTTATCAATGCATTAATTGCAATGCATGCATGCATAAAGTACATGCATTGGTCAATTTTCTCTTAATACTTGCATGCAATGATTTAATGCACCTTGGAATCTGAACATGTGTTGGGGAACAACCAAATTGAGCCTTATAAAATGGAAAAACTAAAATTTTGAGATAAGCCCTATAAAACCGGAAAGGAGGGAGTAGAAAAAGAAGTACTCCATCCGGGAATAGTGCCGCACTTCGAAACTAGAACCGTCAATAAATTTTGAGCTTGCGTCTCGTCACATTCCAAATTACTCCACGCTATATTGAATTGCAAACCTGTTCACACCGATCACAACCTAAACGGTTTCCCACTTAGGAGCGTATTAGTACCACGCTATATTGAATTGCAAACCTGTTCACACCGATCACAACCTAAACGGTTTCCCACTTAGGAGCGTATTAGTACTCGGTTATAAATACTAGTATGCCAAGATGACTGCACATTCCTCCTCAACTCCTCATCCACAAAAACAAACAAGTCATTCAGCATCCTTCCCTTGCGTCTGCCATGGCCAGCGTGAGTTCTGGGTCGAGAGATTGCCACCAGGGAGAGGCGAGCATGGAAGCGGAAGCACGAGAGATGTCCCGCCTCGCTGCGAGAGCAGCCGACATGTCCCGCCGCGCGGAAGTAGCAGCACAGAGGTCCCGCCGCGCCGCTGAAGCAGCACGGAGGTCCCGCCGCGCCGTCGATGCAGCAGACTGGTCCGGCCGCGCCGCGGAAGCAGCAGAGATGTCCCGCCGCGCCACGAATGCAGCAGAGATGTCCCGCCGCGCCGCGGCGGCCTGGGAAAATTTCTCGCGGGCAGGCGACGACTGTTACAGGCGCATGCATGCGATCGTCCATAGCCAGATGGATCAGATCTCCGGCTGGGCGAGGTTGCAGGACGACATGAAAGCCTCGTTTGAACAGGCTACCGGCGTCATCCGGCAACTAAGGGAGGGCAATGAGAGGCTCCGGGCCGAGCGCGACCTGCTGAGGGAGAAGATCGTCCGAAGTGCAGACCAGCAGGAGGAGACCAGTGCCTTGTTGAAGAGGACCGGCGTCATCGTCAAGAAACTTATGGACGAGAATGACATGCTCCGCAACGAGCGCCAAAGGCTGGTGGAGGAATCCGTGGATGTTCTCAAGCAGCGTCTTGAGGACACGAAAGAGCTCATCGCCGCTCGCCGCGGAGACTAGTTCCCGCGGCCTGCAGCAACGCATCAAGAAAGTAGAGATCAGCGAGCCAGATCCTTGTCTTCCTTCTTCTTTTGCCCTTGTGTATTTCGGGCGTAGCCGCATGTGGCTTTTTTAATTATCTTTCTAATTATGTAAGACAATTAATCGTCCTTATCTTTCTGTGGAAGATCAATGTTGCGAGGCTGGAATGAAGAAAACTCTTGCTGTGGCGACCCTGGCGTTGCTGTTCTTCTAGTTGCTGCTGGGCTTCCTTCAGTTTCCTGGTTTCTTTTGATGTAATAATCGGTTTAGGATGTGGATTGTGTCGTCGGTTGTGAAATGTTGGGTTCTAGCGCGGATGTTTGGCCTTTGTTGGCCTCTTGGGATGTTGCGATTTCAATCTGGTAGCTTTTAGTCCTTCGTGTTAGGCTGGAGTTGTGCTGAACTTCTTGTGAATTGTGGTGGTTTTCAGTAATGAAAATCGGAAGGGGCAAGCCCTTCTTTGATCAAAAAAAATTAATCGTCCTTATATATTCATCAGTCTTGCTATAAGTCGCAGTAGATGCTATATAGGTCCGTCGGATCTTACATCAAGATCCGTGCTTTCAGATTTTCTTTTTTCTCTCTTAAATCTCAGTCGAGTGAGACATAGCCACGCCATTAAACAGAGGCTCGGGCGCCATTAATGGAGACCTTGGGAGAGAGGTGGACGGCAGATGGAGGTCAAAGGGCTCTCCTCCCGATAAGCACGCGCAGGGGTCTGATCGCACGCCTCTCGTACTCAAATAGCTACCCTGCACGGCGCCTCCTAGCTAATAAAAAATGGGGACGCGTGGCGGCACGTAAATGGTACTAGTAAGTAGAACGCCCACGGTTTCAATAATACTTGTGTTTCCGATTGTAACGTGACAGCACTTGTTCCAAAATGACTTTGTTGATTGTTAATGTGTGCGCCTTCGCAAATCGGACTGCAAATTTACCACAGCATGTTGGTGCCATGTCATGGCACCAAGCCAAGTTTCATTATTTTCATGCGTGTTTTGGATTTACAGGAATTAAAAAACTAAGTTTCTCAATGTTTCCAACCCAGCCACGACACCCAGAATTTTGAATTTCATTCCCATTTCTTGCATGGAACCTAGAAATTTACCCGAGGACACACATGTGATTTTTCAACCAACTTTGGTGCACTGGAACATGTGCTTGTATTTCAAATTTGAATTATGCACACAAAGGTGACACGTTCCCTCCCAGAACCACGAGCCTTCTTGAGAGAAGCTCCGATTTGCAAGAAGCTTATACCAAAATTTGTTCCTATTCGGCCAATTTTTTTTACCACGGCATGGTACTACCATGACATGACACCATGCCAAGTTTCATGATTTTAAAACCAAGTTTCTCAATGTTCTCGACCGAGCCACGATGCCCAGATGTTTGAATTTTATTCTCATTTTTGCATGGGACCTACTCCCTCCTTCCATCTATATAGGGCCTAATGTGTTTTTCAAGACAACCTTTGACTATTGACAAGATTAATAGCACATGAGATGTATACTATGAAAATTATATTATTGGAAGCTCCTTTGACATACAAATTTGAAGGTATGCTTTGTGTAAGTTGCATGTCATATATTATTGCTCTAACGTTTGGTCAAAGTTAGCCTCGAAAAACGCATTAGGACCTATATAGATGGAAGGAGGGAGTAGAAATTCACCCGAGGACACAAATGTGATTTTTCAACCAACTTTGGTGCACGGGAGCATGTGCTTGTAGTTCAAATTTGAATTATGCACATTAAATGACCAAAAACTCAATTAATGTGTAAATAAGGCCAAACGAAGCCGGAATAATTCCAAAATTTAACAGGGCACTCATGTAGTTCTATGTTGCCTTTGTAAATAAACTCAAGGGGGACAACGTATATCGTTTCGCACTCAAAGGTGGCACGTTCCCTCTCAGAACCACGAGCCTTCTTGAGAGAAGCTTCGGTTTGCAAGAAGCTTATACCAAAATCTGTTCCTATTCGGCCAATTTTTTTACCACAACATGGTAGTACCATGACATGACATCCATGCCAAGTTTCATGATTTTCAGACGTGTTTTGGATTTACAAGAATTTTAAAACCAAGTTTCTCAATGTTCTCGGCCGAGCCACGATGCCCAGATGTTTTAATTTTATTCTCATTTCTTGCATGGGACCTAGAAATTCACCCGAGGACACAAATGTGATTTTTCAACCAACTTTGGTGCACGAGAGCATGTGCTTGTAGTTCAAATTTGACTTATGCACATTAAATGACCAGAAACTCAATTAATGTATAAAAAACGATAAACGAACCCGGAATAATTCCAAAATTTAACAGGGCACTAATGTAGTTCTATGTTGCCTTTGTTAAGAAACTCAAGGGGGGGCAGCGTATATCGTTTCACACTCAAAGGTGGCACGTTCCCTCTTAGAACCACGAGCTTCCCAAATCGGCCCAATTTTTTACCACAACATGTTAGTGCCATGACATGACACTATGCCAAGTTTCATGATTTACGGGCGAGTTTTGGATTTACATGAATTTAAAATCAAAGTTTCTCGATGTTCTCGGCCGAGTCATGATGCCCAGATGTTTGAATTTCATTCTCATTTCTTCCATGGGACCTAGAAATTCAACCAAGGACACACATGTGATTTTTCAACCCACTTTTGTGCACCGGAGCATGTGCATGCAATTCATATTTAGATTATGCACATTAAAAGTCCAGAAACTCAATTAATGTATAAAAAGCCAAATGAACCCGAAATAATTCCAAAATTTAACAGGGCACTCATATAGTTCTATGTTGCCTCTGTAAATAAAATCAGGGGGGAGGCAGCGTATATCGTTTCACACACAAAGGTGACACGTTCCCTCTCGGAACCACGATGCTTGTTGAGAGAATCTCCGGTTTTGCAACAGGCTTATACCAAAACTTGTCCCAATTCAGCCAAAAATTATACGTATGAAAACAGGGTTTTGATTATCCCAAACATCTCGCTACCTAGACCAATAATGTACTATGATTTGAATTCAACATAAAATGGATACAAATATTTGAATTGGAGAGCGTATGGTACATGTAGTTCATAGTGAAATATGATTACTGCTATATGTATGTTTTTTGTTATCAAGATAATATTTAAATTACTGTATAACTTGACAACAATCGTATTCAAATAAGGAAAATTGATTCAAATTTAGTCCATATGGTAGACGACAATATATATGTTCACATGGTGGAGTAAAATGTTCATATATGATGGAAGATCAAAATGTACGACTACATCAATTATAAACTGCAAGGTCACCTAACGATATATTCGAATTCAACATAACGTGGATTCAAAAATTGAAATTCGAGATCATGGCATCTGTAATCATATAAAAAGGGACATTACTCTTTCTTTGGTGGGAATTTATTTGTTTTTTGTTGTTGTTGAGGGAAGTGCGAATCGATTTGGTACTCTGCAGGGTAATCTTGTTCTCCCGATTTTTTTTACATTTTTCTTGTAGTTTTTTCAATGGCATCTATAGCAATATAGTAAAAGGGGACATGACTCTCTTGTGTCTTGTATGAATTGTTTTTTTACACGTTAAGTTTCTTCTGCCGAACAAGGAATCCGCACCTTGTTATCCCGAAATTTTCAAGCTCGAGTATCTTTTATCTCACCTGCTTTGAAACTCCCGCTTCTTCAACCCGCGCCGCGCCTTGTTATCCCGAAATTTGGACGCATGCGAGAACTCCCTCCTCATCCGAAATCGCTCCCGCAGCCCAGACACGCGAAATCCCCCTTCTACCCCTCAGCCGGAAATGAAGCTCCACGTCACGGTGTCAAAGCCGGTGGGGGTACGCTGGTAACTTACCCTACATTTCGGACAAGCGCGTCCCTAAGCTTGGCTCCCCCCTCCCCCTTCTCCCCCCATTCATACACCGAGGCCGCCAAAACCCGCGAAACCTCACGCTCCTCCGTCGGCCTCCCGACCGCCGCCCAGCCGGAGACTCTTCCCCGACTACGTCGTCCACCGCAACAGCTCACCGTCCCTCATCCACCGCACCGGATGAGGATCCGTTGTCGATCTCATCGTCCCGCCGGATCAGCCGCCCCGTCCTCCACCTCCAAGGAGCTTCCCCGACGTTCGTCTCGTCTATCGTGCCACCTCAATCCCCACAGCGTCGTCCTGACCTGCCCCACCGGAACCGCAGCACCCTCACCAATTCCTCCGATGAAGCCAAGGCCAACTCGGCGCCACCAAGGAGGTTCTGCACTCACCGCTGCATTTTATCTTTTATTCGATCTCACGGGGCTGCCGGTGCTCGATACCGAGCAGACATGGCGTGTCTCCATCGACGGCGCCGTCGCCGGCCACATCATCCACGGCATCTCTCCCCCATGTCGTTGCTTCCTCGGCGGCGACTTCCACAACGGCACTAGCTGCAGCTGCTCCGGCTCTCGCTCGCGCTGCGGCTCTGTTCTTGCTGTCGGTCGCGCTGCTGCACTGCTCCTGCTTTCGTTCGTGCTGCTGCTCTGCTCTTGCTCTCGCTTGCGCTGCTGCTGCTGCACGACCTCCGGCAGCTACAGGAGTTGCTGCTTTAGCACTCGCTCGCGGTGCTACTGCACGACTTGCTCTCTGCTAGTGCGTTCCCTGCCCGAGCGTCTGCTGATTTAGATCACTGCTTCTCTGCTACTAGTGCTCGAACGCCCTAAACATCTATTGCAGTGCTCTGTTACTAGTTCAATCAGTTTCGACAGTAAAATTCAGTTTCGACTGTGAAGTTCATTTTCTTCAGTTAAGTTCAGAGTGAACGGTACTTACAGCATCTGTCGGAGCGGCCGTGGCGTGGCTGGTGCGTTTTACATCTAGCACTTTTTGGTGATGTATTTTACATCATCTATTGCAAATGATATTAGGGTCCCACTTCAGATTAACATTGTCTGTCTTGTCATGCTTCAGCCTCGTCGCCGTACACCTTAGCGGAGCTGCTCCAATGATGAAACCGTCCATCACAGCGGAGCAGTACCCTCGGCGCCATTTCCGGAGGCCTCGGATCTTCTTCCCTGCCTCCGACAGTCACACCGGCATCATCACCATCCTCCACGTCCAACCCAATGATGCTGAGGTCCACAAGGCTATGCCAAAGAGGTTGTACACTCGTCGCATCAGTTTGTTTCTCCATTCCTCTGTTCTTCCAATTCATGTGAGCCAAACACCCAGGTTGACTGAAATCCTATGTTTCCAAATGCTCTGTTTTGCACGTGCATTCCTATCCTATTCCTGTGTTTTCTGTCCCTGCGTTTATAGAATCCTCCAATTCTAAGGAGCCCTTACAGATTTACTTCATTTTCAGATATGCGTCAAAGAAAACTCTGTGTGTTATGTCCTGCTCCTGCCGTGCCGTCATCCACCCCACCTGAGGTGCACCATCGACAGAAGCGTTCACTGCAGCAGAGATCCCCCTGCAGACTTCCTTTCGCCGCCTCAGATCATCTTCCCCGTTGCCGGCAGCCACGCCAACTGCATTACCATCATCGACTGAGCAGATGAACCTGAGGACTACACAGTTCCGGAAGAGAGGTCGCAGTCTTTCGTGTTTGCTTACATTATACATCGGTTATTATTACCTGCTACTTTATCGTTCAATCTTGAGTTTTGAATTTCCCATGGGTCTCATATCGAGCCAACAACGAATAGTATCTGTCTACTATCTGGTTCATCTGGGGTCTTCTATGTGGTTCATGTTGGGTGGGCAACAAACAATAGATGATCCATTGTCTATCTTTTTAAACTGAAGCTATAATCTACATGCTATCATTAGTTTTGGATCCATCCACTCGTTTGCTACCATCAGTCTTGATTTTTGCATGCACCCTTTAGGCCTTACAAAATCTAACTATTTTTTTATTATGCATGTCAGATATTGTACACAATCGTACTGAACATGTAGAGAAAAAGAGAAGACCGTTGCGTGCGAATATAATGTGGTGGGCGAAGTGGCCCCCCTCCTGCATTTCTAGATTGTATTCCAGAGGAAGAGAACTGTTCAGATGGAGATTCAGAAGGAGCCGACCATGCCTGTTTACCACCTGAGGTGTTTGCTCTAACCTGGCATGCTGATGTTGGTCATATCATGCATATGGCGCCTTGCATTGCTAACATTATACATCTTATATGTCATCAGCTTAGTTTAGATTTGCTTTGTGTGAATGCCACCTATTTGGTTTCTATATCATACTCCCACCATTCCTAAATATTTGTCTTTTTAGAGATTTCAACAAGTGACTACATACGGAACAAAATGAGTGAATCTACACTCTAAAATATGTCTATATACATCCGTATGTGGTAGTCCATTTGAAATCTCTAAAAAGACAAATATTTAGGAACGGAGGGAGTATATGGGAATTATGCAATGCCATCTTCTTTAGCCAGGCATCATATACGTGAATCATGCAATGCCATCCTGTTTAGCCAGTCATCGTATATGTGAATTGTATTGTGCCATATTTTTTTCCATAATGTATTCCATTTGTCAACAATGTTTATACATTCATCTACTCTTCCTGTGCATCAGCCATTTGAGTCGGTCATGGGAAAATCTGGAGTGAAAACAAGGTCTTCTGAGCCGTCAGTGCTACCTGTCGATGCAGATTTCTTGCTGGTTACAGATAGCTCCTCAGAGGAGGATTCAGAGAGAGATGACCAGTCGTATCCCCCCCCCGAGGTGCATGCTCTAACTTGCCTGGGTTATATTGCTCATATCATGCATATGGTGTCTTGCATTGCCATGCCATCTGCTTAGATTAGACATGCTTTGTGTGAATGCCCCCGGTTTTCTTTCTATGTCAGATATGTGAATTATGCAATGCCATGTTTTTCAGCCAGTTATCATATATGTGAATTATGCACCGCCATGGAGCCAGGCATCATATATGTGAATTATCTCATGCCATCTTTTTTTTCATTACGTATTCCATTTGTCGACAATCTGTGTATATTGAACTACTCTTCATGTGTATCAGCCATTTGAGCCGGTTATGGAAAAATCTGGAGTGAAAATAAGGTCTTTAGAGCAGGCAATGGTACCTGTTGAAGCATATATCTCGATGGTTACAGGGAGCTCCTCAGAGGAGGATTCAGAGACAGATGACCAGTCCTATATCCCACCTGAGGTGTATGCTCTAAGTCGCAATGTTTATATTTCTCATATGATGCATATGGTGTCTTGCATTGCTTAGTTTAGACATCATATGCACAATATTGAATTCTATCTGCTTAGTTTAGAGATCATACATGCAAGTGCCAGCTGCTTAGTATATGAATCAATTATGTCAATTATATCATGCCATCCTGTATACTTAGACAACATGTATGTGAATTATTTCATCCCAGCCTATTTTAGAAAGACATCATATAGTTTTGTCATGTCATCCTGTTTAGGTACTCATCATATGTTGAATTATGCCATTATATCCTGTTAAGTTATCCATCATATATCTGAAACTGTGTCATGCTATCCTGTTTAGTTAGGCATCATATATGTGAAATTGTGTCATGCTGTCCTGTTTGGTTAGCCAACATATATGTGAATTACCACATCTGTCTATCATACAATGTCTGTGCGTTCAATTTCTTTTCTTGTTTATCAGCCATTTGAATTGGAGGGGGTGATGGCAGTATCTAAGGGAGCAAAAACCCGTTCTTCACAAAAGACAGTGCTACCCGTCGATGCAGATAGAACCATGGTTGTACTGGCCCACAAACTAGCCCCACCACACATAATCGAGACTCTTCCAGATTGCACACTTACACCGTTGGGCAGAGAACCAGCTACAACCCATCTAACCGCAACCCCAGCGGATAGTAACCCACTTATAGTTGACAAAGCACCATGTCCACCACACAGTACCCCCACACGAGCAGTTTGTAAAGCTACTGCAGTGCCCAACGCACGAAGACCACCACAGCTAACCCAAACTCCACGTTTAAAGCAGAAGAGCAACTGTTCTCAGGTCAGATTCCGTAGCTATGGTCCATACTCCTTTGTTGTTGCATCACTGTATTTACTCATACCAACTACTTTCGAATTTGAAGGATCCAATTGAAACTCCAATAACGCAATAGGTATGTTTTAAACCTATTTCTTTAACTGGATTGTTGTTCTAACTTCTTGCTCTATGTTGATTTCAGTTTAAGTTGTATAAACAGTTATGTTCTCATGTGATGCACATTACAAGTGCTGCCAATGTTGTGTAGTTTCTCACACTTATATTCTGTCTATGCTGCTGTGTCTTAAAAATATATGAGTTGAACTGTGTCTCTATCTTGATTAGGGAACATAAACTAGAATGATATGGACAATACAGTGACCATAGTACATAGATATATGTTTGTTTCATGCTGTTATCCTGTCCACCTTACTACTGAACTGGTTTACCAAAATGAGTTTCGTATACTACAAGCTAAACCTGTGATGTGTCTGCTTGTTTCTCTTGTAGTATGCAAACAGAATATTGGAGAAGAGCACCCCACTATGCAATGGTAGAGAAAGTAATGCAGATAAGGTTCAAGATAGTGAGATAACCCTGTTGGTCTCCAAGAAAGGTGATAAAAACGATCTTGTAGACAGTGAGAAAACCCCACAGTCCTGCGTTGATGTAGTGTTCGAGTTATTGGCCAGTACCGCTGGCACAAGCTCTTCGAACTCGCTGCCTGAATCACTTCGGCTTCTTCAGTCTCAGCTACAAGCTAAAAGGCATCAGTCAGCTGTGCTGCGGTAAGAAGCCGAAGGACTGAGGAAGTCCCTGCAGAATTCAGATGCGTACTTTCTTGTGCAACAGCAAGCGCTGGAGGATTTAAGCGCCAAACAAGAGAAAGTTAATAAGCTTGCTAAGCATCTTGCCAGCATTATGGGTACCCAGGATATTGTTTCTTGAACTCTTCTGAAGTGGTTTCAGTTATGGACTTGTTTTGCTGCGGCGTTTATATGCTGCTTTGTTCCCTATATTTGCACTGGTGGCGAACTTTGATGCCCAGTGGATGTAATATGTGTAATAGCCGTGATAGCCTAGCATAAGTTGCTTGCTTATTTATTTCCTTGTTGTCTTGTTTATTTGTTTGCTTGTAGTCAGTGCAGTTCTTTTTCCGCGGTTTGCTAGTGGCTGCAATAAACTATTTTTTAAAACTAGGCCACAATAACCATGGGCTAATATTTACTATAGTGACACTGGGCCTCCTACGGGCCGTAGAAACAGTGGGCCTTCTACGGGCCGTAGAAACAGTAGGCCTTCTACGGGCCGTAGAAACAATGGGCCTTCTACGGGCCGTAGAAACAATGGGCCTTCTACGGGCCGTGTCATCAATGGGCCTTATACGGGTCGTATGATCGATTGGCCAAACATGGGCCAATAACAGGCCGCATTATGGCCGTAAACGGGCTAGAGTTGGAATCGTCCGTTCATGGGCCGACCATAACGGGCCATTGTTAATAGGCCGTATTTGATGACGCTATGAAAACGGCCCAACGTATTAACGGACCACAAACGGGCCGACTGTAACCACTGGCTGAATTTGGCCCACAAGCAGAAAATAACAGTAACGGGCCGTAAGTAAACGAATGCTGGAAATGAGCCCAAGAATAAATGGGCTCTGAGAAGGCCGAAAGATAACATGGGCTGGAAGCGGCCCAACGGAATAACGGGCCGTTAATGGGTATAAAGTGATACACTGTTCATTACGGGCCAGTTTCACCATGGGCCATTAATGGGTATAAAGTGATACACTGTTCATTACGGGCCAGTTTCACCACGGGCCGCTAATGGGTGTAAAGTGATACACTGTTCATTACGGGCCAGTTTCACCACGGGCCGTTAATAGGCCAAGAGTTACATAGGGCCTCATATGGGCCGAAAGACGTCATGGGCCATACATGGGCCAAAAGTGAAAACGGGCTGGAATCATATTGGATGGCCCAGATGACGCTACTGGGCCTAATTCGGATAGGGCGTAATGGGCCTTGGGTTAGCGGGCTGTAAATGGGCTATATGCGGACAGGCCGTTAACAGGCTTTCCATGGGCTGGCCCGCCACCTTTTGACCAAGTCAAACGGGCCGGCCTTTTCACAGGAATGGGCCTCTGTTGGGCCGTGCCACGTGTTGACGTATCATAGGCGCCTTCCGTCCAATGAGTGGATGACATATGTCCCAACGATGAGCCGACACGTGTTTCCTCCAGCCAATGATGACTTTACACGTGGAAAATCCCCATTGGTCGGGGCTGTTAACGGGTTATCGGATCCAAAACCCGACCCGATAGCTTAACAACGTTCCGTTACGGTGGATGCCACGTGCCGGTCATCCTTGAAGAAAGCACTTTTGTGACGCGCGATTTATCGTCATGGAAGTGGACACTTCCGTGATGATAATTTTGGCAATGTCATGGAACACTTCTACGACAGCACACATATGACTATCTTGATTCTGTCATAAATTTGTCATGGATGTACATGCATGACAGAAAACGCGACCTACTGTGACAAACACGTATCATCATGGAAGTGTATTTTTTTGTAGTGCATGTCCGATCATCACGTGAGATGGAGTAGTTTTCAATGGTGAACATCACTATGTTGATCATATCTACTATATGATTCACGCTCGACCTTTCGGTCTCAGTGTTCCGAGGCCACTGCATATGCTAGACTCGTCAAGTTTAACCTGAGTATTCTGCGTGTGCAAAACTGGCTTGCACCCGTTGTATGTGAACGTAGAGCTTATCACACCCGATCATCACGTGGTGTCTCGGCACGACGAACTATAGCAACGATGCATACTCAGGGAGAACACTTATACCTTGAAATTTAGTGAGAGATCATCTTATAATGCTACCGCCGTACTAAGCAAAATAAGATGCATAAAGGATAAACATCACATGCAATCAATATAAGTGATATGATATGGCCATCATCATCTTGTGCCTTTGATCTCCATCTCCAAAGCACCGTCATGATCACCATCGTCACCGGCTTGACACCTTGATCTCCATTGAAGCATCATTGTCGTCTCGCCAACTATTGCTTCACCGACTATCGCTACCGCTTAGTGATAAAGTAAAGCAATTACATGGCGATTGCATTTCATACAATAAAGCGACAACCATAAGGCTCCTGCCAGTTGCCGATAACTGTTACAAATCATGATCATCTCATACAACAATTTATATAATCACGTCTTGACCATATCACATCACAACATGCCCTGCAAAAACAAGTTAGACGTCCTCTACTTTGTTGTTGCAAGTTTTATGTGGCTGCTACGGGCTTAGCAAGAACAGTTCTTACCTACACATCAAAACCACAATGATTTTTCGTCAAGTTTGTTGTTTTAACCCTCAACAAGGACCGGGCGTACTCACACTCGATTCAACTAAAGTTGGAGAAACAGACACCCACTAGACACCTGTGTGCGAAGCACGTCGGTAGAACCAGTCTCGCGTAAGCGTACACGTAATGTCGGTCGGAGCCGCTTCATCAAACAATACCGCCGAATCAAAGTATGACATGCTGGTAAGCAGTATGACTATTATCGCCCATAACTCTTTGTGTTCTACTCGTGCATATAACATCTACGCATAGACCTGGATCTGATACCACTGTTGGGTAACGCAATAATTTTAAGAAAATTCCTACGCACACGCAAGATACATCTAGGTGATGCATAGCAACGAGCGGGGAGAGTGTGTCCATGTACCCTCGTAGACCGAAAGAGGAAGCATTTAGTAACACGGTTGATGTAGTCGAACGTCTTCGCGATCCAACCGATCCAAGTACCGAACGCACGACACCTCCGCGATCTGCACACGTTCAGCTTGGTGACGTCCCTCGTACTCTTGATCCAGCTGAGGCCTAGGGAGAGTTTCGTCAGCACGACGATGTGATGACGGTGATGATGAAGTTACCGACGCAGGGCTTCGCCTAAGCACTACAACGATATGACCGAGGTGGAAATCTGTGGAGGGGGGCACCGCACACCGCTAAGACAACTATCAACTTGTCTGTTCTAGGGTGCCCCCTGCCCCCGTATATAAAGGAGCAAGGGGGAGGCCGGCCGGCCCCTAGGGTGCGCCCCAAGAGGGGAATCCTACTAGGACTCCAAGTCCTAGTAGGAATCCACCAAGGGGGAGAGGGGGGAAGGAAGGAAGAGGGGGAAGGGAAGGAAAGGGGGTGCCACCCCCTTCCCCTAGTCCAATTTGGACCCAAGGGGGGGCGCGTGGCCAGCCCCTCCTAGCCCTTCCTCTCTTCCCACTAAGGCCCATAGAGGCCCATTTGTTTCCACGGGGGTTCCGATAACCCCCTGGCACAATGATATTTATCCGGCGACCCCTGGAACTCATCTGGTGTCTGTATAACATCGTCCAATATATCAATCTTTACGTCTCGATCATTTCAAGACTCCTCGTCATGTCCGTGATCACATACGGGACTCCAAACAACCTTCGGTACATCAAAACACATAAACTCATAGTACCGATCGCATCGAACGTTAAGCATGTGGACCCTACGGGTTCGAGAACTATGTAGACATGACCGAGACTCATCTCCGGTCAATAACCAATAGCGGAAAATGGATGCTCATATTGGTTCCTACATATTCTACGAAGATCTTTATCGGTCAAACCGCATAACAACATACGTTGTTCCCTTTGTCATCGGTATGTTACTCGCCCGAGATTCGATCGTCGGTATCATCATACCTAGTTCAATCTCATTACAGGCAAGTCTCTTTACTCGTTCCGTAATGCATCATCCCGTAACTAACTCATTAGTCACATTGCTTGGAAGGCTTATAGTGATGTGCATTACCGAGAGGGCCCAGAGATACCTCTCCGACAATCACAGTGACAAATCCTAATCTCGATCTATGCCAACTCAACAAACACCATCGGAGACACCTGTAGAGCATCTTTATAATCACCCAGTTACGTTGTGACGTTTGATAGCACACTAAGTGTTCCTCCGGTATTCGGGAGTTGCATAATCTCATAGTCATAGGAACATGTATAAGTTATGAAGAAAGCAATAGCAATAAACTAAACGATCATAGTGCTAAGCTAACGGATGGGTCAAGTCAATCACATCATTCTCTAATGATGTGATCCCGTTCATCAAATGACAACTCATGTCTATGGCTAGGAAACTTAACCATCTTTGATTAACGAGCTAGTCAAATAGAGGCATACTAGTGACACTCTGTTTGTCTATTATTCACACATGTACTAAGTTTCCGGTTAATACAATTCTAGCATGAATAATAAACATTTATCATGATATAAGGAAATATAAATAACAACTTTATTATTGCCTCTAGGGCATATTTCCTTCACTTTTTACATTGCACACGCTGTTTTCTTTCTAACCGTGTGCACATTATTTTATTAGCTCTTGTATATTTTTATTTTTGCCTGTAATTTATTATTCAAATTGGAAATTTGGAAATATGAAACGTTCAATTCAAATTCTCAGCACAATGGTTCAACAACGAATCCATAAATAAAATTGCCAGTACAATATGTTCAGTAATTACAGGATTAGACAGCAATTAATTATGATGAACCACAATATTTAAAGGCGGTAAAGGTGAAGAGACTAGCGTAAATCATTTTGACAGCCGATGGTGTTGAAGAAGCGGAATGCCCATAATGTGCCTTCCTACATGCCATAGGCACGAACCACTTTTGTCCAACCCCTTGCGACGATCGCCCGCCCATCCTTCGCCGCCTTCAGGAAGACTTCTAGAGCATTATCACGACGGCATGAATTATATACTTTAACCTTAGTTGCCTCCACTCCGGTCCTGTAGTTTGCAAGGTAATTATCAGTAAATAGCATCAGAAACCACTGAAAAAAGAAAAATATCAGATACTGAGGTCTAATAGAGTAACTTGTTGTGGGTAGGGGGGAAAGGCAACACATTACTTACCATCCTAAAGTTCACTGTTGTCTTGGACAAAGTGTAAATAAAGAGCTTAATTCCAATCACCCGTTTCTTTCGCCTAACAATCTTTCTTAGTTTCCTCACTTGACGCTTGTTCATGAATATCTCATTGCCCCATATGCAAAAGGGATCGAAGCGTGGATCAGTACCACTCGTATATATACCTACAAGCAACCAGTAAATGTTAGAAGCTAAACTGAGATTGCACAAATGATGTAAAATACAACTACCTATGTTCCTAAGTACAAGTATTTTTTTAGAGATTTCAATATGAACTACGTACGGATGTATATAGAATTATAGATATAGTTTAGATTAGAATCTAGATTCACTCATTTTGCTCCTTATGTAGTCTATATTGGAATCTCTAAAAATACTTCTATTTAGGAATAGATGGTGTATAAGACATGGGATGCAGCTATCCTCGACGACAAACAACAGCATCGCCCATTGTAGCCATGTGTAAGTACATGGAAAGCCAATGTTAACTACAACAGGGTTAACATCCACCAAAAATAGCAAATGGTTATAAAACGGCAGCATGTGTAGTGATATCTTCATTGTGAAAGAGTAGCACGATAGCAAAGGTACGGATTAAAAATGGATGCAACTGTTAATTGCAACAGGCTTAACAACATCCTAATTCATGTTTTGTAAGTTTGTAGCCATTGAAATACAACTCTTTAAAAATGGATACAACTGTTAATTGCAACAGGCTTAATGGCCATTGAAACCGGTACTGATAAAAATGCAATTGGCAGAGTTAAACATCACAAGACAGGTGCTGCCAGAGTAGATAATGGCCCAGTTGTCTATAAAAAGGTAGGAAAATAGCTAAAACGTGTTAGGCGTGTTTACTACAACATGCTTAATACATCGACCATACAAAACATAGCCATTAATTGCAACTGGTATTGGTAAGATTGAACTGGTGAGTACATACTTGGTAAGTCCCGAGAGGTAGTTGCTGGGGCACTTCATCTTGGCCAGAGCCCGCCCAAAGTCAGCGGCGGTGGAGGCGAGCTATTCCTCCGGGTCGAAGCATGGATCAGTGCCACTGACATGTGTACCTACAGGCAACCAGTAAATGGTAGAAGTTAAACTGCAATTGCACAAATGATGTGAAATACTGTAAGACATGGGATGCAGCTAACCTCGACGACAAACAATAGCATCGGCCGTTATGACCCTGCGTAAGTACATGGATAGGCATGTTAAGTACAACAGGGTTAGCATCCACAAAAAATAGCAAATGGGCAGCATCTCTAGTATATCTTCATTGCGGAGAGTAGCATGGTAGCAAAGGGACAGGTTAAAAAATGGATACAACTATTAATTGCAACAGGCTTAACTGCATCCTAAGTCATGTTTTGTTAGTTTGTAGCCATTAAAATACAACTGTTTAAAAATGGATTCAACTGTTAATTGCAACAGGCTTAATAGCCATTGAAATCGGTACTAATAAAAATGCAATTGGCATAGTTAAACATCACAAGGCAGGTGCTGCCAAAGCAGAGAATGACCCAGATGTCTATAAAAGGGTAGGGAAAGTAGCTAAAACGTGTTAGGCATGTTTACTAGAGCATGCTTAATACATCGACCGTACAGAACATAGCCATTAATTGCAACTAGTATTGGTAAGATTGCACTGGTGAGTACATACTTGGTAAGTCCTGAGAGGTAGTTGATGGGGCACTTCATCTTGGCCAGAGCCCGCCCAAAGTCAGCGACGGCGAAGGCGAGCTATTCCTCCGGGTCGAAGCGTGGATCAGTGCCACTGACATGTGTACCTACAGGCAACCAGTAAATGGTAGAAGTTAAACTGCAATTGCACAAATGATGTGAAATACCGTAAGACATGGGATGCAGCTAACCTCGACGGCAAACAACAACATCGGCCGTTATGACCCTGCGTAAGTACATGGACAAGCATGTTAAGTACAACATGGTTAGCATCCACTAAAAATAGAAAATGGGCAGCATCTCTAGTGATATCCTGAGTCATGTATTGTAAGTTTGTTGCTGGTACTGGTGAAATTGAGCTGGACACAATAATATTTGAACATCACACAGTGTGCAGTACTGAAAGAAACAAGGCACGAACATGCTTAATACATCAACCGTACAAATCATAGCCGTTGCAAGTGGTATTGGTAAGATTTAGCTGGTCAGATCTTACCTGTTAAGTCCTGGGGGTAGTCGCTGGGGCACTTCATCTGGGCCAGAGCCTGTACCATGTCGGCGGCGGCGGAGGCGAGGTGTTCCTCCGGGTCAATACGCACAGCGGCCTTCGCGCCATGGACCACCATCAGCTCCTGGCGGTGGGGATTTGGAGGCATGAGGATGTTTCACAGGTGCCATTTAAGCAATCAGGCGGGGGCCATGATAGAGATCGGGTGGGTTACCTAACTGGATCCGAGCAGAACGTAGATGTGGTTGAAGCTGGGGTTGCGGTGGCGGCAGTTTGAGATGCCGGTAGGGAGAGGCGCGGGGGGGGGGGGTGGAGATACTGAGGAAATTTGATGGGTGGGGATTGATGACCCACAAGTATAGGGGATCAATTGTAGCTCTTTTCGATAAGTAAGAGTGTTGAACCCAACGAGGAGCAGAAGGAAATGACAAGTGGTTTTCAGCAAGGTAGTGTCTGCAAGTGCTGAAATTATAAGTAGCAGAGTAGTGTGATAGCAAGGTAATTTGTAACGAGCAAGTAACGATAGTAGTAACAAAAGTGCAGCAAGGTAGCCCAATCCTTTTGAGGCAAAGTACAGGCCAAAAATGTCTCTTATGATAAGCAAAGTGTTCTTGAGGGTACACGGTATTTTCATCTAGTCACTTTCACCATATTGGTTTGATTTGTGTTCGGTACTTTGATAATTTGATATGTGGGTGGACCGGTGCTTAGGTGTTGTTCTTACTTGAACAAACCTCCTACTTATGATTAACCCTCCCGCAAGCATCCACAACTACGAGAATGGTATTAAGAATAAATTCTAACCATAGCGTTAAACTTTTGGATCCAATCGGTCCCTTACGGAATAGCGCATAAACTGGGGTTTAAGCTTCTGTCACTCTCGCAACCCATCATCTAATTGATACTACACAATGCATTCCCTTAGGCCCAAATATGGTGAAGCGCCATGTAGTTGACGTTCACATGACACCACTAAGGGAATCACAACATACATACTATCAAAATATTGAACACATATCAAGTTCACATGATTACTTGCAACATGATTTCTCTCGTGACCTCAAGAACAAAAGTAACTACACACAAATGATAATAATGCTCAAGATCAGAGGGGTATTAAACAGCATATTGGATCTGAACATATAATCTTCCACCAAATAAACCATATAGTAATCAACTACAAGATGTAATCAACACTACTAGTCACCCACAAGCACCAATCTATAGTTTCGGTAACAAGATTGCACACAAGAGATGAACTAGGGTTTGAGATGAGATGGTGCTGTTGAAGATGTTGATGAAGATTGCCCTCCCTAAGATGGGAGAGTTGTTGGTGATGATGATGACGATGATTTCCCCCTCCGGGAGGGAAGTTCCCTCGGCGGAATCGCTCCGCCGGAGGGCAAAAGTGCTCCTGCCCAAGTTTCGCCTCGAGACGGAGGCGCTCCATCCCAAAAGTCCTCTCCTTATTTTTTCTAGGTCAAAACGACCTATATACCAGAAGATGGGCACCGGAGGTGGGCCTGGGTGAGCACAACCCACCAGGGCGCGCCCGGGCTCCCTGGCGTGCCCAGGTGGGTTGTGCCCACCTGGTGGGCCCCCTCTGGTAGTTAATTGCTCCAATATTCTTCAAATATTCCATAAAAAATCTCTGTGAAGTTTCAGCTTGTTTGAGTTGTGCAGAATAGGTGGCCTGATGTAGCTTTTCCATGTCCAAATTCCCAGCTGCCGGAATTCTCTCTCTTTGTGTATACCATGCATATTATGAGAGAAAAGGCATTAGAATTACTCCAAAAAGCATTATTATGGATGAAAACATCATAAATAATAGTGATAAAACATGATGCAAAATGGACGTATCAACTCCCCCAAGCTTAGACCTCGCTTGTCCTCAAGCGAAAACCGAAATCGAAAAACATGTCCCCATGCTTAGAGAGAGAGGTGTCGATAAAAACAAAATACGGACATAGAAGCATCATGTTCATTATTATAACAGCAACAAACTTAAACATAAGGCTTTTGTCATAGAACTTTTATCATATACTTCTCATGAATAAGTAACAGTTCATCACACAATCGAAGTATAAAGCAAAAACTCAATTAAAAACCAACAAACTATGTTCTCAGTCAACTTTGCAACTACAATTCATCATCTTTTCGGGAAGGGTCACATATCGGAGCCTTTAGCGAAGTCCACATACTCAACCATCATATAGTCTTCTATGATTGCTAACACTCACCGCGTACACATGAGCAAAATGTTTCAACCGGACACATAGAAAGATAGGGGCTTATAGTTTCGCCTCCCAACGTATTCACCTCAAGGGTGATGTCAACAATAATAACTCATGCTATCTATATTCAACTGGACATATGTGCCTAGATCTTTCCTCACCACATGATGCTTGCCAAAGGATAAAAAAAGAAAGGAATAGAGGGAAAACTCCGACTCTTTGCATAAAAGTAAATACATTAAAGTAAAAGATAGGCCCTTCGCAGAGGGAAGCAGAGGTTGCCATGCGCTTATTTGTTTGTATGCTCAACCCCTTAGTGCAAAAGAACGTCACGTTTCATTGCCCCTTGTGATAGCGACCTTTATTATGCAGTCTGTCGCTTTTATTCTTCACCATCACAAGTTCGTACAACGCTCAATTTTCTCTTACACTAAATGATCTCACACTTTTAGAAGCAATTTTTATTGCCTTTTTGCACCGATGACAACTTACTTGAGAGATCTTGCTCAATCCCTAGGTAGGTATGGTGGACTCTTGAAAATAAGATTTGGGTTTAAGGGTTTTTGGATGCACAAGTAGTATCTCTACTTAGTGCGGACTTTTTGGCTAACAAAGATAGGGGCAAGCACCACATGTTAAAGGATCCATGACAATATGACTTCTATGTGAATATAAACAAACATAAACCATTAAGTTGTCTTCCTTGTCCAACGTCAACAATTTTAGCATATAATATTTTGATGAGGGCTCACAATCACAAAATATTTCTAGGATAGTATATTTATATGTGAATCCTCTCTTCCCTTATTAATTCTTTCATGAGTTGCATCATTGACTAATGTTGTGTTTGCCAATCTCTAATAAAATTTTCTACTTATACTTTTCCTTATGTGGTGTCATCACCTACCATAAGATTAGTATATGATCTTTTTCATTATTTCTTTCCTTTTATTTATTTCCTTTCTCTTTTCTTCTTTATTTCCTTTCTTTTATTTGCAACATGAAAGTAAATAAAGCAAAAACTCAAACTAAACTTTATTATATATCTTGCACACGATTACAAGGATAGATCACTAAGCAAACCTTCAAAGAAGAAAGGATCGAACTAAACTTCTATTCATCTAAAGCAAAAGATCGAACTAAAATAAGTAAAGGCAAAAAGATAGTGGGATGATAAGATACTGGGGCACCTCCCCCAAGCTTGGCCTGAAGCTAAGGGGTGTGCCCATACCCGATACTCAATTCTATTTTGGTGGTGAATAAGATGATGGTGGTGATGAAGCGGTCATGTCCTTAAGGATCAAGAGATTCTCCAATCGACGGATGACGCTCCAGAGATGGATGATATGCTCTTGATGCGGAATATTTTTGCGAGTAAGATACTTATTTTGCACGGGAACTGTTTCAATGATGCGAAAGGCTTCAATCTCAGTAGGGGTAAGATGAGCAAGGTAAGGCTTAAGGATATCTTCTTCTTCCTCCTTGGCCGGCAGTGCTTGTTCTGCCACCGAGGGTGGATCTACGGTAGCCTCCTGGCCCTTGTCTCCCTTGACGGCGTCTGTAGGCTCCTCCCTCTTCAGCTCGATCTTCATCAATAGAGCATCTTCTTCCATGTTGTTAGAGGAGGAGGAAGACATGATGCCTGGCTTGATAGATCTGACCGAAAACAGCAAGAAAAGAGAACAGAGGATTTCTCCGTGATACGGTGGTTAACGGGTTCGGGGAGTATATATAGATTTTTTTTGTCTTGGGGGACAAGCAAACCGTAGAAAAACGGAGTCCGGAAGGTGTCCTGGTGTCTTGTGCCCACCAGGGTACGCTTCCTAGAAGTTTCTTATTTTCCTATTTTTCTAAATATTCCAAAATTGACAAAAAATATTTTTGCTGATTTTTCGGAGTCCGTTTACTTACCATATCATGTACCTCCTTATTTTCACGATTCTGGTGTGTTCCGGAAGGACTCTTTCATGTGTTCTTCCGGTGTCAAAGTTTGGATAATATTACTTTCAACATTAATTGGCGTACCTGAGATATAATGTTTTATTCGTTGTCCATTGACAACCTTCGGGTTAGTACCTTCGGCATTATTTATTTTGATGGCTGACCGATAAACCTCCTTGATAACGTAGGGGCCTTCCATTTTGAGAGGAGTTTTCTTGCAAAGAATTTGAAACGAGAGTTGTACCAAAGAACATATTCTCCGACTTTAAACTCACGCTTTTGGATTCTTTTGTCATGCCATCTTTTAACTTTTTCTTTGAACAATTTTGCATTTTCGTAAGCTTGGGTTCTCCATTCATCTAAAGAACTAATATCAAATAACCTCTTTTCACCAGCGAGTTTGAAATCATAATTGAGTTCTTTGATGGCCCAATATGCTTTATGTTCTAACTCAAGAGGCAAATGACAAGCTTTTCCATAAACCATTTTATAAGGAGACATACCCATAGGATTTTTATATGTTGTTCTATAAGCCCAAAGTGCATCATCTAATTTCTTAGACCAATTCTTCCTGGACCTATTGACAGTCTTTTGCAAAATTAATTTTATTTCTCTATTGCTAAGTTCAACTTGACCACTAGACTGAGGATGATAAGGTGATGCAATTCTATGGTTAACATCATACTTGGCAAGCATTTTACGGAAAGCACCATGAATAAAGTGTGAACCACCATCAGTCATTAAATATCTAAGGACTCCAAACCTTGGGAAAATAACTTCCTTAAGCATTTTAATAGAGGTGTTGTGACCAGCACTACTGGTTGGAATAGCTTCTACCCATTTAGTAACATAATCAACAGCAACCAAAATCTGTGTATACCCATTAGAGGAAGGAAAAGGTCCCATGTAATCACATCCCCAAACATCAAATGGTTCAACAGCAAGTGAATAGTTCATAGGCATTTCTTGATGCTTACCGATATTACCTATTCTTTGACATTCATCACAAGATAAGACGAACTTACCGGCATCGTTGAAGAGAGTAGGCCAATAAAATCCAGATTGTAATACCTTGTGAGCAGTTCTATCTCCAACATGATGCCTCCATAAGCTTCGGAGTGACATTTCCGTAGGATATGCCCCTGTTCATGTTCAGGTACACAACGTATAATAATACCATATACTCCTTTATAAAGATGTGGGTCATCTCAAAAGTAGTGTCTTAAATCATAGAAGAATTTTCTCTTTTGCTGATAAGTAAATCTAGGTGGTAAATATTTAGCAACAATGTAATTAGCATAGTCAGCATACCAAGGAGTACTATGAGCAACATTTATTGCAGCTAGCTGCTCATCAGGAAAACTATCATCAATAGGTAGTGGGTCATCAGGCACATTTTCAAGCCTAGATAAATTATCAGCTACGGGGTTCTCAGCTCCTTTTCTATCAATGATATGTAAATCAAATTCTTGTAACAAGAGAACCCATCGAATAAGTCTTGGTTTAGCAACTTTCTTTTCCATAAGATATTTAATAGCAGCATGATCGGTGTGAACAATTACTTTGGAATCAACAATATAAGGTCTAAATTTATCACAAGCAAACACCACTGCTAAGAATTCTTTTACAGTAGTAGCATAGTTTTGTTAAGAAACGTCTAGAGTTTTACTATCATAACGAATAACATTCAATTTCTTATCAACTCTTGTCCTAGAACAGCACCAACAGCATAATCACTAGCATCACACATAATTTCAAAAGGCAAGTTCCAATCAGGTGGTTGAACAATAGGTGCAGAAATTAAGGCTTTCTTGAGTGTTTCAAAGGCTTCTAAACAATCATCATCAAAAACAAAAGGAATACCCTTTTGCAAAAGATTCGTCAGAGGCCTAGAAATTTTAGAGAAGTCTTTGATAAATCTCCTATAAAAACCAGCATGACCTAAGGAACTACGAATACCTTTTATATCTTTAGGACATGGCATTTTCTCAATTGCATCAACCTTAGCTTTGTCCACTTCAATACCTATTTCAGAAATTTTATGACCCAAGACAATGCCTTCATTAACCATAAAGTGGCACTTCTCCCAATTCAAGACAAGATTTGTTTGTTCACATCTCTGCAAAACTCGATCAAGATTGCTTAAACAATCATCAAAAGACTTCCCATAAACAAAGAGTCGTCCATGAAAACCTCAACAATCTTTTCACAAAAGTCAGAGAATATAGCAGTCATACATCTTTGAAAGGTAGCAGGTGCATTACATAAACCGAAAGGCATACGTCTATAAGCATAGGTTCCAAAGGGACAACTAAAAGTGGTCTTTTCTTGACCAGGTTGAGAAACAGGTATTTGTGAAAAACCAGAGTATCCATCAAGGAAGCAAAAATGTGTGTGCTTAGATAATCTTTCAAGCATTTGATCAATAAAAGGCAGAGGGTAATGATCTTTTCTAGTTTCTTTGTTTAATTTTCTAAAATCAATTACCATTCTATAGCCTGTAACAATTCTTTGTGGAATAAGTTCATTCTTATCATTGGGAACAACAGTTATACCTCCTTTCTTGGGGACACAATGAACAGGAATCACCCATCTAATATCAGCTCTAGGATAGATTATACCTACTTCCAAAAGTTTTAATATTTCCATTCTTACCACTTATTTCATCTTCGGGTTTAACCGGCATTGGTGATCAACAACGGGTTTAGCATCAGGTTCCATTTTAATTTTGTGCTGACATAGAGTGGGAATAATGCCCTTTAAATCATCAAGAGTATATCCAATAGCAGCTTGGTGCTTCCTTAGA
This sequence comes from Triticum aestivum, assembly GCF_018294505.1. NCBI lineage: Eukaryota > Viridiplantae > Streptophyta > Magnoliopsida > Poales > Poaceae > Triticum > Triticum aestivum. Next base: position 244,318,397 of record NC_057808.1, on the reverse strand, counting down.
ACTTTCAATAATCTTTCTTCTTCATGTTCTGAAAGGTTAGTGATGTCTACTACACAACCTTCTTCTTGTAGATGTTGTTGGGCCTCCAAGTGCAGAGGTTTGTAGGACAGTAGCAAATTTCCCTCAAGTGGATGACCTAAGGTTTATCAATCCGTGGGAGGCGTAGGATGAAGATGGTCTCTCTCAAACAACCTGGCAACCAAATAACAAAGAGTCTCTTGTGTCCCCAACACACCCAATACAATGGTAACTTGTATAGGTGCACTAGTTCGGCGAAGAGATGGTGATACAAGTGCAATATGGATGGTAGATATGGGTATTTGTAATCTGAAAATATAAAAACAGCATGGTAACTAATAATAAAAGTGAGCACAAACGGTATTGCAATGCGTTGAAACAAGGCCTAGGGTTCATACTTTCACTAGTGCAAGTTCTCTCAACAATAATAACATAATTGGATCATATAACTATCCCTCAACATGCAACAAAGAGTCACTCCAAAGTCACTAATAGCGGAGAACAAACCAAGAGATTATTGTAGGGTATGAAACCACCTCAAAGTTATTCTTTCTGATCGATCTATTCTAGAGTCCGTAGTAAAATAACACGAACCTATTCTTTCAGTTCGATCTATCATAGAGTTCGTACTAGAATAACACCTTAAGACACAAATCAACCAAAACCCTAATGTCACCTAGATACTCCAATGTCACCTCAAGTATGCGTGGGTATGATTATACGATATGCATCACACAATCTCAGATTCATCTATTCAACCAACACAAAGAACTTCAAAGAGTGCCCCAAAGTTTCTACCGGAGAGTCAAGACGAAAACGTGTGCCAACCCCTATGCGTAAGTTCACAAGGTCACTGAACCCGCAAGTTGATCACCAAAACATACATCAAGTAGATCACGTGAATATCCCATTGTCACCACAGATAAGCACATGCAAGACATACATCAAGTGTTCTCAAATCCTTAAAGACTCAATCCGATAAGATAACTTCAAAGGGAAAACTCAATCCATTACAAGAGAGTAGAGGGGGAGAAACATCATAAGATCCAACTATAATAGCAAAGCTCGCGGTAAATCAAGATCGCGCCAAATCAAGAACACGAGAGAGAGATCAAACACATAGCTACTGGTACATACCCTCAGCCCCGAGGGTGAACTACTCCCTCCTCGTCATGGAGAGCGCGGGATGATGAAGATGGCCACCGGTGAGGGATCCCCCTCCGGTAGGGTGCCGGAACAGGGTCCCGATTGGTTTTTGGTGGCTATAAAGGCTTGCGGCGGCGGAACTCCCGATCTAGGTTACGTTCTGGAAGTTTGGGTATATATAAGAGGTGTTGGCGTCGGGAACAAGTCAGGGGGTCTCCGACGCGGCCACGAGGTAGGGGGCACGCCCCCCACCCTCGTGGGTGCCTCGGGAGTCTTCTGGTCCATCTCCGGTACTCCGTGGGCTTCTTCTGGTCCAAAAACAATCTTCGTGAAATTTCATGTCAATTGGACTCCGTTTGGTTTTCCTTTTCTGCTATACTCAATAACAAGGAAAAAACAGAAACTAGCACTGGGCTCTAGGTTAATAGGTTAGTCCCAAAAATCATATAAAATAGCATATAAATGCATATAAAACATCCTAGATGGATAATATAATAGGATGGAACAATAAAAAATTATAGATACGTTGGAGACGTATCAAGCATCCCCAAGCTTAATTCCTGCTCGTCCTCGAGTAGGTAAATGATAAAAACATAATTTTTGATGTGGAATGCTACCTAGAATATTTTTCAATATAATTTTCCTTATTGTGGCATGAATGTTCAGATCCGAAAGATCCAAGACAAAAGTTTAATATTGACATAAAAATAATAATACTTCAAGCATACTAACCAAGCAATTATGTCTTATCAAAATGACAATCCAAAGAAACCTCATCCCTACAAAATCATATAGTTTGTCTATGCTTCATTTTCGTCACACAAAAATTCTCTCATCATTCACAACCCCGATGACAAGCCAAGCAATTGTTTCATACTTTAGTAATCTCAAAAAAAATTCAACTTTCACGCAATACATGAGCGTGAGCCCTGGACATAGCACTATGGGTGGAATAGAATATGATGATGGGGGTTGTGTGGAGAAGACAAAAAGGGAGAAAGTCTCACATCGACGCGGCTAATCAATGGGCTATGGAGATGCCCATTAATTGATGTCAATGTGAGGAGTAGGGATTGCCATGCAACAGATGCACTAGAGCTATAAATGTATGAAAGCTCAACAAAAGAAACTAAGTGGGTGTGCATCCAACTTGCTTGCTCACGTAGACCTAGGGCATTTGAGGAAGCCCATTGTGGGAATATACAAGCCAAGTTCTATAATGAAAAATTCCCACTAGTATATGAAAGTGACAAAATAAGAGACTCTCTATCATGAAGATCATGGTGCTACTTTGAAGCACAAGTGTGGAAAAAGGATAGTAGCATTGTCCCTTTTTTTCTTTTTTTATTTGGCCTTTCTTTTCTTTGTTGGCCTTTCTCCTTTTTTGGCCTTTTTTTGGCCTTTCTCTTTTTTTCTTTTTTTTTGGGACAATGTTCTAATAATGATGATCATCACACTTCTATTTATTTACAACTCAAAGATTACAACTCGATACTAGAACAAAGTATGACTCTATATGAATGCCTTCGGCGGTGTACCGGGATGGGCAATGAAACAAGAGTGACATGTATGAAAAATTATGCATGGTGGCCTTGCCACTAATACGATGTCAACTACATGATCATGCAAGGCAATATGATAATGATGAAGCGTGTCATAATAAACGGAACGGTGGAAAGTTGCATGGCCATATATCTCGGAATGGCTATGGAAATGCCATAATAGGTAGGTATGGTGGCTGTTTTGAGGAAGATATAAGGAGGTTTATGTGTGATAGAGCGTATCATATCACAGGGTTTGGATGCACCGGCGAAGTTTGCACCAACTCTCGAGGTGAGAAAGGGCAATGCACGGTACCGAAGAGGCTAGCAATGATGGAAGGGTGAGAGTGCATATAATCCATGGACTCAACATTAGTCGTAAAGAACTCACATACTTATTGCAAAGATCTACAAGTGATCAAAAACCAAGCACTACGTGCATGCTCCTAGGGGGACAGATTGGTAGGAAAAGACCATCGCTCGTCCCCGACAACCACTCATAAGGAGGACAATCAAAGAAACACCTCATGCTTCAAATTTGTCACACAACGGTTACCATACGTGCATGCTATGGGACTTGCAAACCTCAACACAAGTATTTCTCAATTTCACAATTACTCAACTAGCACGACTCTAATATCACCATCTCCATATCTCAAAACAATCATCAAGTATCAAACTTCTCATAGTATTCAATGCACTCTATATGAAAGTTTTTATTATGCCCATCTTGGATGCCCATCATATTAGGACTAATTTTATAACCAAAGCAAATTACCATGTTGTTCTAAAATACTCTAAAAATAATATAAGTGAAGCATGAGAGATCAACAATTTCTTCAAAATGAAACCACCGCCGTGCTCTAAAAGGGTATAAGTGAAGCACTAGAGCAAACGACAAACTACTCCGAAAGATATAAGTGAAGATCAATGAGTAGGCAGACTAAGGCATAGCCTAGTCGTGGGAAGGGGCTGATGCCTTCCCACCCACCCAGGTTCAAGGCATGGTACTTGCAATTTGGGTTTGTTGCACCAATTATACTGTAAGGGGTTCCCTTAAAGTCTTTCTGTCAAAAAAAAGATCAATGAGTAGTTGAATAATTATGTAACTATGTGAAGACTCTCTAACATTTAAGACTTTCAGACCTTGATATTTTATTCAAACAGCAAGCAAAACAAAAGAAAATAAAATGACGCTCCAATCAAAACACATATCATGTGGTGAATAAAAATATAGCTCCAAGTAAAGTTACCGATGAATGAAGATGAAAGAGGGGATGCCATCTGGGGCATCCCCAAGCTTAGGCTCTTGCCACTCCTTATTCCATAGTCCATCGAATATTTACCCAAAACTTGAAAACTTCACAACACAAAACTCAACAGAAAACTCGTAAGCTTCGTTAGTATAAGAAAATAAATCACCACTTAGGTACTGTTGTGAACTCATTCTTTATTTATATTGGTGTAATATCTATTGTATTCCAACTTCTCTATGGTTCATACCCTCCGATACTACTCATAGATTCATCAAAATAAGTAAACAACACATAGAAAACAGAATCTGTCAAAAACAGAACAGTCTGTAGTAATCTGATTTGTTTGAGTACTTTTGGAACTCCAAAAATTCTGAAAACCTAGGACAACTTGGATAATTTGTATATTGATCTTATGCAAAACGAATTAGCATTTTATCACGTTCTGGTGAATTTTAACAATTATTTTTGTGAGCACAAAGTTTCTGTCTTTTTCAGCAAGATCAAACAACTATCACCCAAGAAGATCCTATTGGTTCTACTTGGCACAAACACTAACTAAAACATAAAACCACATCTAACCAGAGGCTAGATAGATTATTTATTACTAAACAGGAACAAATAGCAAAGAACAAAAATAAAATTGGGTTGCCTCCCAACAAGCGCTAACGTTTAACGCCCCTAGCTAGGCATGATGATTTCAATGGTGCTCACATAAAAGATAAGAATTGAAACACAAAGAGAGCATCATGAAGAATATGACTAGCACATTTAAGTCTAACCCACTTCCTATGCATAGGGATTTTGTGAGCAAACAACTTATGGGAACATGAAACAACTAGCATAGGAAGGTAAAACAAGCAAATCTTCAAGATTTTCAACACATAGAGAGGAAACTTGATATTATTGCAATATGTAGAAGCATATGATCCTCTCTCATAATAATTTTCAGTAGCATCATGAATGAATTCAACCATATAACCAGCTCATAAAGCATTCTTTTCATGATCTACTTGCATAGAAATTTTACTACTCTCCACATAAGCAAGTTTATTCTCATCAATAGTAGTGGGAGCAAACTCAACAAAATAACTATCATGTGAAGCATAATCCGATTGAAAATTAAAATCATGATGGCAAGTTTCATGGTTATCTTTATTCTTTATAGCATACGTGTCATCACAATAATCATCATAAATAGGAGGCATGCTTTCATCATAATAAATTTGCTCATCAAAACTTGGGGGACTAAACATATCATCTTCATCAAACATAGCATCCCCAAGCTTGTGGCTTTGCATATCATTAGCATCATGGGTATTCAAACAATTCATACTAACAACATTGCAATCATGCTCATCATTCACATATTTTAGGCCAAGCATTCTATGTAATTCTTCTTCTAGTACTTGAGCACAATTTTTCTTCCCATCATTTTCACGAAAGACATTAAAAAGATGAAGCATATGTGGCAACCTTAATTCCATTCAATATAAATATGTATCCGGTTTGCGACTTAGAGTCATCCAGATCAGTGTCAAAGCCAGCATCAACGTAACCTTTGACGACGAGCTCTTTGTCACCTCCATAAACGAGAAAGAATAGCTTTGTGTCTTAAGGTGCAGAGGTTTGTAGGACAGTAGCAAATTTCCCTCAAGTGGATGACCTAAGGTTTATCAATCCGTGGGAGGCGTAGGATGAAGATGGTCTCTCTCAAACAACCCTGCAACCAAATAACAAAGAGTCTCTTGTGTCCCCAACACACCCAATACAATGGTAAATTGTATAGGTGCACTAGTTCGGCGAAGAGATGGTGATACAAGTGCAATATGGATGGTAGATATGGGTATTTGTAATCTGAAAATATAAAAACAGCAAGGTAACTAATGATAAAAGTGAGCACAAACGGTATTGCAATGCGTTGAAACAAGGCCTAGGGTTCATACTTTCACTAGTGCAAGTTCTCTCAACAATAATAACATAATTGGATCATATAACTATCCCTCAACATGCAACAAAGAGTCACTCCAAAGTCACTAATAGCGGAGAGCAAACGAAGATATTATTGTAGGGTATGAAACCACCTCAAAGTTATTCTTTCTGATCAATCTATTCAAGAGTCCATAGTAAAATAACACGAAGCTATTCTTTCTGTTCGATCTATCATAGAGTTCGTACTAGAATAACACCTTAAGACACAAATCAACCAAAACCCTAATGTCACCTAGATACTCCAATGTCACCTCAAGTATCCATGGGTATGATTATACGATATGCATCACACAATCTCAGATTCATCTATTCAACCAACACAAAGAACTTCAAAGAGTTCCCCAAAGTTTCTACCGGAGAGTCTAAGACAAAAACGTGTGCCAACCCCTATGCATAAGTTCACAAGGTCACTGAACCCGCAAGTTGATCACCAAAACATACATCAAGTAGATCACGTGAATATCCCATTGTCACCACAAATAAGCACATGCAAGACATACATCAAGTGTTCTCAAATCCTTAAAGACTCAATCCGATAAGATAACTTCAAAGGGAAAACTCAATCCATTACAAGAGAGTAGGGGGGAGAAACATCATAAGATCCAACTATAATAGCAAAGCTCGCGGTACATCAAGATCGTGCCAAATCAAGAACACGAGAGAGAGAGAGAGAGAGATCAAACACATAGCTACTGGTACATACCCTCAGCCCCGAGGGTGAACTACTTCCTCCTCGTCATGGAGAGCGTCGGATGATGAAGATGGGCACCGGTGAGGGATCCCCCCTCCGGCAGGGTGCCGGAACAGGGCCCCGATTGGTTTTTGGTGGCTACAGAGGCTTGCGGCAGCGGAACTCCCGATCTAGGTTACGTTCTGGAAGTTTGGGTATATATAAGAGGTGTTGGCGCCGGGAACAAGTCAGGGGGGGTCTCCAAGGCGGCCACGAGGTAGGGGGCGCGCCCCCACTCTCGTGGGTGCCTCGGGACTCTTCTGGCCCATCTCTGGTACTCTGTGGGCTTCTTCTGGTCCAAAAACAATCTCCGTGAAATTTCAGGTTAATTGGACTCCGTTTGGTTTTCCTTTTCTGCGATACTCAAAAACAAGGAAAAAACAGAAACTGGCACTGGGCTCTAGGTTAATAGGTTAGTCCCAAAAATCATATAAAATAGCATATAAATGCATATAAAACATCCTAGATGGATAATATAATAGCATGGAACAATCAAAAATTATAGATACGTTGGAGATGTATTAGTTAGCACTGATAATAACAGGATATATCTTCTTTTCATCAAGATAGGCATATTTGAAAGTGTCTGGCAATTGTTTTAATTCAAACATAGGATCACCTTTAGGTGGAGGAGGACCTCCTAGAGTTTCAATAGGCAAATTGTGTTTAAGTAGAGGACGTTGTTCAAAGAAAATCTTATCTATTTCATTTCTTTCATGCATATGTAAATCATTTTCATGGTCTAGCAAATATTGTTCTAGTGGATCAGTAGGAGGAACAACAATAGAACAAGACCAATTAATTCATCTTTACTAGGCAATTCTTTTTCATGAAGTTTTCTACTAAACTTGGAAAAATCAAACTCATGAGACTCATCACCAAAACTAACAACGACAATTTGCTTCTCACAATCTATTCTAGCATTAACGGTGTTCAAGAAAGGTCTACCAAAGATAATGGGACAAAAGTCATATTGTGGGGAACCAAGAACAAGAAAATCAGTAGGGTATTTTACTTTCCCACACAAGACTTCAACATCTCTAACAATCCCAATTGGTGATATAGTGTCTCTATTAGCAAGTTTACTAGTAACATCTATGTCTTCTATCTCTGCGGGTGCTATGTCATTCATAATTTCTTGATATAAGGTGTAAGGAATAGCACTCACACTAGCATCTATGTCACATAAACCATGATAACAGTGATCTCCTATTTTAACTGAGACAACGGGCATGAAAACAACATGTCTATGTTTATCCTTCTTATCAGGTTTGGCAATTCTAGCAGCTTCTTCATAGAAGTAAATAACATGCCCATCTACATCTTCTTCCAAGAGATCTTTAACCATAGCAATACTAGGTTCTACTTTGATTTGTTCATCAGGTTTAGGTGTTCTAATATAGCTTTTGTTGACCACAGTTGAAACTTTAGCATGTTCCTTTATCCTAACAGGGAAAGGTGGTTTCTCAATATAAGCAGAAGGAACAACTGGATCAACATTATAAATTATAGTTTCTTATTTAACTGGTACCGGTTATTTAATTTCTTTTTTAATAGGTGGGTGATATTTAAACCACTTCTCTTTAGGGAGATCAACATGAGTAGCAAATGATTCACAAAAGGAGGCTACTATCTCAGAGTCAAGTACATATTTAGTGCTAAACTTTTGAAAAGCATCGGTATTCATAAAAGAGTTAACAAAATCATACTTAAGCTTAATACCTGACTCTTTACCTTCGTCAAGTTCCCAATCTTCAGAGTTGCATTTAATTCTTTCCAAAAAATCCCACCGGAATTCAATAGTCTTCTTCATAAAAGAACCAGCACAAAAGTATCAAGCATGGTTTGATCATTACGAGAAAGCCGAGCATAAATGTTCTGGATAATAATTTCTCTTGAGAGCTCATGATTGGGGCATGAATATAACATTGACTTAAGCCTCCCCAAGCTAGAAAGATACTTTCTCCTTCACGAGGCCAAAAATTATATATATAATTTCGATCACGATGAACTAGATGCATAGGATAATTTTTTTGGTGGAACTCCAATTTCAAACGATTCCAATTCCAAGATCCAATATCATCGCACAGCCTATACCATGCCGATGCTTCTCCGTTCAAAGATAAAGGGAAAACATTTTCATAACTTCATCCCCGGGTTAACCTGTAAGCTTGAACAATTTGTTCTACATTTATCAAGTGCATATCGGGATGTTCGGTTCCATCTCCTGCATAAGGATTAGCTAGTAGTTGTTCTATCATACCCGAAGGAATTTCATATTCTTTTGCGATCCTAAATAAAATAGTAATGCCCCATTCAAACTGGTATTTAATTGGAGCATACCCAGAACGGCGTCCTTAGCATTACTGTCGGGATCGTCAGCTGTTGGCGGAGCTGGCGAGCTCGAAAAAGCAATGGGTGGGTTGGCTGTGAAAGGAGAGTAGAGTTTTTTAGTTTAGTAAGAAAAGTACTGGGTGAGGCTCCTCACATCCATAACATATTATCTGTACTCAGTAGGTGCAGTAGGTTGAGGGGTAGCTAATTGTGGTTCTGGTCGAGGTGAAGATACCCCGAACAAACCCCTCAAAGGATTGTTTTCCGTAGTAACAAGTGACAATAAATTTCAGCACACTATATAAATGTTTCCTTACCAAAGGCGCTTCACTCCCCGGCAACGGCGCCAGAAAATAGCCTTGATGACCCACAAGTATAGGGGATCAATTGTAGCTCTTTTCGATAAGTAAGAGTGTCGAACCCAACGAGGAGCAGAAGGAAATGACAAGTGGTTTTCAGCAATTGTGGCACTGCCATTTAGGTCATATTGGTGTAAAGCGCATGAAGAAACTTCATCTGATGGGCTTTTGGAATCACTTGATGCTTGCGAACCATGCCTCATGGGCAAGATGACTAAGACTCCGTTCTCCAGAACAATGGAGCGAGCAACTGACTTATTGGAAATAATACATACTGATGTATGCGATCCAATGAGTGTTGAGGCTCGCGGCGGGTATCGTTATTTTCTGACCTTCACAGATGTTTTGAGAAGATATGGGTATATCTACTTGATGAAACATAAGTCTGAAACATTTGAAAAGTTCAAAGAATTTCGGAGTGAAGTGGAAAATCATCATAACAAGAAAATAAAGTTTCTATGATCTGATCGCGGAGACGAATATTTGAGTTACGAGTTTGGTCTTCATTTGAAACAATGTGGAATAGTTTCGCAACTCACGCCACCTGGAACACCACAGCGTAATGGTGTGTCCAAACGTCGTAACCGTACTTTATTAGATATGGTGCGATCTATGATGTCTCTTACCGATTTACCACTATTGTTTTGGGTTATGCATTAGAGACAGCTGCATTCACGTTAAATAGGGCACCATCTAAATCCGTTGAGACGACACCGTATGAACTGTGGTTTGGCAAGAAACCTAAGCTGTCGTTTCTTAAAGTTTGGGGTTGCGATGCTTATGTGAAAAACCTTCAGCCTGATAAGCTCGAACCCAAATCGGGGAAGTGCGTCTTCATAGTATACCCAAAAGAAGCTGTTGGGTACACCTTATATCACAGATCCGAAGGCAAGATATTCGTTGCTAAGAATGGATCCTTTATAGAGAAGGAGTTTCTCTCGAAAGAAGTGAGTGGGAGGAAAGTAGAACTTGATGAGGTAATTGTACCTTCTCCCGAACTGGAAAGTAGTTCATCACAGAAATCAGTTCCAGTGATTCCTACACCAATCAGTGAGGAAGCTAATGATGATGATCATGAAACTTCAGATCAAGTTACTACCAAACCTCGTAGGTCAACCAGAGTACGATCCGCACCAGAGTGGTACGGTAATCCTGTTCTGGAGGTCATTTTACTTGACCATGACGAACCTACAAACTATGAGGAAGCGATGATGAGCCCAGATTCCGCGAAATGGCTTGAGGCCATGAAATCTGAGATGGGATCCATGTATGAGTACAAAGTGTGGACTTTGGTTGACTTGCCCTATGATCGGCAAGCCATATAGAATAAATGGATCTTCAAGAAGAAGACTGATGCTGACGGTAATGTTACTGTCTACAAAGCTCGACTTGTTGTAAAAGGTTTTTGACAAGTTCAAGGAGTTGACTAGGATGAGACCTTCTCACCAGTAGCAATGCTTAAGTCTGTCCGAATCATGTTAGCAATTGCCGCATTTTATGATTATGAAATTTGGCAAATGGATGTCAAAACTGCATTCCTTAATGGATATCTTAAAGAAGAGTTGTATATGATGCAACCAGAAGGTTTTGTCGATCCTAAAGGTGCTAACAAAGTGTGCAAGCTCCAGCGATCCATTTATGGACTGGTGCAAGCCTCTCGGAGTTGGAATATATGCTTTGATAGTGTGATCAAAGCATATGGTTTTATACAGACTTTTGGAGAAGCCTGTATTTACAAGGAAGTGAGTGGGAGCTCTGTAGCATTTGTAATATTATATGTGGATGACATATTGTTGATTGGAAATAATACAGAATTTCTGGATAGCATAAAAGGATACTTGAATAACAATTTTTCAATGAAATACTTCGGTGAAGCTGCTTATATATTGGGCATCAAGATCTATAGAGATAGATCAAGACGCTTAATTGGACTTTCACAAAGCACATACCTTGATAAAGTTTTGAAGAAGTTCAAAATGGATTAGTCAAAGAAAGGGTTCTTGCCTGTGTTGCAAGGTGTGAAGTTGAGTCAGACTCAATGCCCGACCACTTCAGAAGATAGCGAGAAAATGAAAGTCATTCCCTATGCCTCAGCCATAAGTTGTATCATGCATGCAATGCTGTGTACCAGACCTGATGTGTGCCTTGCTATAAGTTTAGCAGGGAGGTACCAAAGTAATCCAGGAGTGGATCACTGGATAGCGATCAAGAAAATCCTGAAATACCTAAAAAAGACTAAGGATATGTTTCTCGTTTATGGAGGTGACAAAGAGCTTGTCATAAATGGTTACGTCATACAAGCTTTGACACTGATCCCGACGACTCTAAGTCACAAACCGGATACGTATTTATATTGAATGGTGGAGCTGTCAGTTGGTGCAGTTCCAAGCAGAGCGTCGTGGCGGGATCTACGTGTGAAGCGGAGTACATAGCTGCTTCAGAAGCAGCAAATGAAGGAGTCTAGATGAAGGAGTTCATATCCGATCTAGGTGTAATACCTAGTGCATCGGGTCCAATGAAAATCTTTTGTGACAATACTGGAGCAATAGCCTTGGCGAAGGAATCTAGATTTCACAAGAGAACCAAACAAATCAAGAGACACTTCAATTCCATCCACGATCAAGTCAAGGAGGGAGACATAGAGATTTGCAAAATGCATACGGATCTGAATGTTGCAGACCCGTTGACTAAGCCTCTTCCACAAGCAAAACATGATCAACACCAAGACTCCATGGGTGTTATAACCATTACTATGTAATCTAGATTATTGACTCTAGTGCAAGTGGGAGACTGGAGGAAATATGCCCTAGAGGCAATAATAAAGTTGTTATTTATATTTCCTTATATCATGATAAATGTTTATTATTCATGCTAGAATTGTATTAACCGTAAACTTAGTACATGTGTGAATACATAGACAAACAGAGTGTCCCTAGTACGCCTCTACTTGACTAGCTCGTTAATCAAAGATAGTTAAGTTTCCTGACCATAGACATGTGTTGTCATTTGATGAACGGGATCACATCATTAGAGAATGATGTGATGGACAAGACCCATCTGTTAGCTTAGAATTATGATCATTTAGTTTTATTGCTATTGCTTTCTTCATGACTTATACATATTCCTCTGACTATGAGATTATGCAACTCCCGAATACCGGAGGAACACCTTGTGTGCTATCAAACATCACAACATAACTGGGTGATTATAAAGATGCTCTACAGATGTCTCCGAAGGTGTTTGTTGAGTTGGCATAGATCGAGATTAGGATTTGTCACTCCGTGTATCGGAGAGGCATCTCTGGGCCCTCTCGGTAATGCACATCACTATAAGCCTTGCAAGCAATGTGACTAATGAGTTAGTTACAGGATGATGCATTACGGAACGAGTAAAGAGACTTGCCGGTAACGAGATTGAACTAGGTATGATGATACCGACGATCGAATCTCGGGCAAGTAACATACCGATGACAAAAGGAATGATGTATGTTGTTATGCGGGTTGACTGATAAAGATCTTCGTAGAATATGTAGGAGACAATATGAGCATCTATGTTCCGCTATTGGTTATTGATCGGAGATGTGTCTCGGTCATGTCTACATAGTTCTCGAACCCATAGGGTCTGCACGCTTAATGTTCGATGACGATTTGTATTACGAGTTATGTGTTTTGGTGACCGAAGTTTGTTCCGAGTCCCGGATGAGATCACGGACATGATGAGGAGTCTCGAAATGGTCGAGAGGTAAAGATCGATATATTGGAAGGTTATATACAGACACCGGAATGGTTCTGATAAGGTTCAGGGATTTTTTGGAGTACTGGGAGGCTACCGGAACCCCCCGGGAAAGTTAATGGGCCTAATGGGCCATAGTGGAGGAGAGGAGGCAGGCCACGGGAGGAGACGCGCGCTCCCTTTACCCCAATCCTAATTGGACAAGGGGGGGCGCGACCCCTCTATTTCCTTCTCCCTCACCCTCCTTTCCCCTTTCCCCCTCTCCGTTGGAAGGAAAGGGGGTGAATCCTACTAGGAACGGAGTCCTAGTAGGACCCCCTCTTGGCGCGCCCCCCCTTGGGCTGGCCTCCTCCTCCCCCCTCCTTTATATATGTGGGCAGGGGGGCACCCCAAAGACACAACAGTTGTTTCTTAACCATATGCGGTGCCCCCCTCCACAGTTTACCACCTCGGTCATATTGTCGTAGTGCTTAGGCGAAGCCCTGCGTGGATCACATCACAAACACCGTTGCCACGCCGTCGTGCTAAGGAACTCTCCCTCGACCCTCTACTGGATCAAGAGCTCGAGGGATGGCATCGAGCTGAACGTGTGCTGAACACGGAGATGTCGTACGTTGGGTACTTGGATTGGTTGTATCGTGAAGATGTTCGACTACGTCAACCGCGTTAACTAAACGCTTCCGCTTTCGGTCTACGAGGGTACGTGGACACACTCTCCCGTCTCATTGCTATGCATCTCCTAGTTAGATCTTGCGTGATCATAGGATTTTTTTTGAATTACTACGTCCCCCAACAAAAAGTATTAAGAATAAATTCTAACCATAGCATTAAACTTTTGGATCCATTCAGTCCCTTACGGAATAGCGCATAAACTGGGGTTTAAGCTTATGTTACTCTCGCAACCCATCATCTAATTGCTACTCCACACTGCATTCCCTTAGGCCCATATGTGGTGAAGTGTCATGTAGTTGACGTTCACATGACACCACTAAGGGAATCACAACATACATACTATCAAAATATCGAACACATATCAACTTCACATGATTACTTGTAACATGATTTCTCCAGTGACCTCAAGAACAAAAGTAACTACTCACAAATGATAATCATGCTCAAGATCAGAGGGGTATTAAATAGCATATTGGATCTGAACATATAAACTTCCACCAAATAAACCATATAGTAATCAACTACAAGATGTAATCAACACTACTAGTCACCCACAAGCACCAATCTATAGTTCCGGTAATAAGATTGAACACAAGAGATGAACTAGGGTTTGAGATGAGATGGTGTTGTTGAATATTTTGATGAAGATTGCCCTCCCCAAGATGGGAGAGCTGTTGGTGATGATGATGACGATGATTTCCCCCTCCGGGAGGGAAGTTCCCCCGACGAAATTGCTCCACCGGAGGGCAAAAGTGCTCCTACCCAAGTTCCGTCCCGAAAGTCCTGTACTTACTTTTTCTAGGTCAAAACGACCTATATACCAGAAGATGGGCACCGAAGGTGGGCCTGGGTGAGCACAACCCACCAGGGCGTGCCTGGGCTCCTTGGCGCGCCCAGGTCGGTTGTGCCCACCTGGTGGGCCCCCTCTGGTAGTTAATTGCTACAATATTCTTCAAATATACCATAAAAAATCTCCGTGAAGTTTCAGCTTGTTTGGAGTTGTGCAGAATAGGTGGCCTGATGTAGCTTTTCCAGGTCCAGATTCCCAGCTGCCGAATTTCTCTCTTTGGGTATACCTTGCATATTATGAGAGAAAAAGCATTAGAATTACTCCAAAAAGCATTATTATGGATGAAAACATCATAAATAACAGTAAGAAAACATGATGCAAAATGAACGTATCAGGGATGTGGTTGGAGGAATAAATTCTGAAATCGCGCGCCTAATGAAAATTTCGCTACGAAACTTGAAACTTGGGCGGGGGAAACACACAACACAGACGAAGCGCGTAAAATACTCGTGTGCGAGAAAACAGAAAATTGGCAGATCCCGTCTCCCAAAAAATGTACACGTGTAGTTGATTTATGGACCATTAACACAAAAAACGCAGACGGGTATGTCATAGAAACCGTGTGTTTTGTGATCTTCTAATGATTAACGCAAAAAGACGCACACGGGAACACATGCTAATCAACGCTCAAAGCCCTCAAAGGATGCTCTTACCGACATTGTACGTTAATACTACAAACTTAAAGTACTACTGGTAATTTGCTCTAATACTACAAACTTAAATTATTTCTCACATGCTGCCATCGGGGCATGCTGGCCAGACGCCGGCGTTCTCCTTCTCGGCCTTGTAGGCGGCAGCACACCATGCTTCGATCTCCGCCAAGCTCTCCTCACCATGGTGTGCAGCCTCTTCTTTCTTGCGGCGGCGAGACTCTCTTTTCTTGACTGCTTTCTGCCTTTTCCGCTCCTTCTGTGCGGCTTTGGCCGCCTCTAGATCCACCACCCATTCGGCCATGGCAGCCTCAAAGTCGGCCCATGTAGCTGTGTGGCCGCCGGCGGCGATGAACTCGGCACGGCGAGATGCCATCGCTTCCTTACCATGTGTGCGGTCGCGAGCGGCGAGGAACGCGCGCGGCGGGATGCCATCGCTTCCTTACCAGTTACTGTGCACCGCGGTGCCATGGACGACACCTGGAGAGAGCTCTGGGACGGAGGGGCCAGGCAGCCATATAGTGCGGTGGTATTCAAGAGCTCAGTGACAAACGACAACAAAAATTTGGCTTCCCTTACAATTTTGCTCATTCATTATCGCACACGGTTCATCTCTGTCGCTTTCGGAAACAGTGTGC
Organism: Triticum aestivum; assembly: GCF_018294505.1. Taxonomy (NCBI): domain Eukaryota; kingdom Viridiplantae; phylum Streptophyta; class Magnoliopsida; order Poales; family Poaceae; genus Triticum; species Triticum aestivum. Next base: position 244,302,482 of record NC_057808.1, on the reverse strand, counting down.
GCTGAGCCTATTGTGTGTTGCATTATGATTGGTCGTAACCCCAGCCACGCGGATCGCGCGTGTGCATCGTAGGATGTGCCACAATCGAACATCAATCCACGTCCCTCACATCACACCCGTGTAGCTGTAGCTGGATTGGATTTATATGCGCTAAATGCCTAGAAAACGCACATAATCCCCTAAATATGGTAAATGAGCCCGGAAAAATGCCAAATTTGAACACGGTGATTTGCAGGGTGTATGTTCGTCGTAGAAAAAAACACCAGGGCAAAGAACGAAGAAAATTTGGATTCCCCTTCAATTTTGGTGATTTCCCTCTCGAAAGCATGGAACTTCTTTGGTGATGGTTCGATTTATGAAGGGCGTGCATGACGACATAAGCCAAACCTTCTCAAATTTTTACCATGGCATGGTGAGGTCATACCATGGCACCATGCCAGGCGTCATGTTTTTCAAGCATTTATTTCATTTTTTCTATAGCTGAAAACCCAATAAACAAATGTTTGTGGTTGACTATTGCCACACATTTCATCGAAATATCTGTCCATTCCTTGTAAAAGGCATGAGAATTTACTAAATGGCACGAGCATGGTTTTCCAGGCCGTTCTTGTGCACCCTTTCATGCACCGATTGTTTGAACTTGAATTATGTGCATTAATGCCTAGGAAATGCACATAATCCCCTAAATATGGTAAATGAACCCGGAAAAGTGCCAAATTTGAACACCGTGATTTGCAGGGTGTATGTTCATCATAGAAAAAGAACTCGTGGACGAAGGACAAAGGAAATTTGGATCCCCCTTCAATCTTGGTGATTTCCCCCTCGAAACCATGAAACTTCCTCAGTGATGGTTCGATTTATGAAAGGCGTGCATCACGACATAAGGAAAACATTCTCCAATTTTTACCAGGGCACGGTGAGGCCATACCATGGCACCACTCCAGGCGTCATGTTTTCCAACCATGTATTTCATTTTTTGTATAGTTGTTAACCCAGTAAATGACGTGTTTATGGTTGAGTATTGTCACACATTTCCTTGAAATATCTGCCCATTCCTTGTAAAAGGCATGAGAACGTACTAAATAACACGAGCATGGTTTTCTAGACCGTTCTTGTGCACCTTTTCATGCACCGATTGTTCAAATTTGAATTATGTGCATTAATGCCTAGAAAATGCACATAATCCAATAAATATGGTAAATGAGCCCGGAAAATGTCAAATTTGAACACATTGCATTTGAGGCAGTATGTTGATCGTTGGAAAAAAACTGAATGACAAACTAGGACGGGAATTTGATGCCCCTTCAATCTTGGTGATTTCCCTCTCGAAAGCATGGAACTTCCTCGGTGATGGTTCGATTTATGAAGGGCGTGCATGACGACATAAGCCAAACCTTCTCAAATTTTTACCAGGGCATGGTGAGGTCATACCATGGCACCATGCCAGGCGTCATGTTTTTCAAGCATTTATTTCATTTTTTCTATAGTTGAAAACCCAACAAACAAACATTTGTGGTTGACTATTGCCGCACATTTCATCTGTAGCGACCAGACCTCAAACAGTCTAGTCTTTGTGCATCAGTGTCATCCCTGGATCGGTAATGCTGACACGCACAGTACTTGAAGGATTTATAACAGAGTAGCAATCACACACTTATTACATCGAATATCTCAAAAGAGAACTTAATACAAATAAATATGGCTTAAGGCCATCTAAAACGATAACAGCGGAAGGCTTGGCAGTTAAAGTGAGTCCATCAACTCCAACGGCATCACTGAGTATAAGACCACGACCTAAGGCTCCTTACTCGTCGTCTGAAAAGTCTGCAACATGATACGTTGCAGCCCGAAAACGGGTCAGCACATGGAATATGCTGGCAATGTAACACATAGAGAGTAATGAACAGAATAATGCTATCACTACATGCATATTTGGCTGGTGGAAAGCTCTATGGTTACAGTTTTGCGAAAAGCCAATTTTTCCCTACCACAAATGAATAAATTTTATTTAACTATCATGGTGGTTGTTAAACATTGAGAAGGTACCTCCAACTCAATCCCAATTAAGAATGTGATTAACCCAATCAAATTAAATTAAGTAACATGATGATGAGATTCACATGATAATCCAAGAACTAGATACTCAAGATGTCCATAACCGGGGACACGGCTAACCATGATTAGATTGTACACTCTGCAGAGGTTTGTGCACTTTTCCCCACAAGACTCGATCGCCTCCGCTTGATTTCTCGCACTACATGGTGTTTGAGAAACGGATGACCGAGACACAGTCTTTCAGAAACAATACTCTTTACTCCGGGTGGACTGTTACACCTACTTTCCCCTACATCTGCTAGCCCACCTCTTCAAGAGATCATGTAACCTACTCAACTATGCTAGAGCCCATAATAGCTTGTGGCTGCACACGGAAGTTTCTAGCATGAATAATCTCATGATCCCTTTGAGTCTGGGTGGATGTCCATAGGATGATCACACGGGTACTCCGGGATATCCACAAATACAGGCAACACTGGGTTCTCCAGGTGCCTCAATCCACCCAGATGTAAATTAAAGTAGCCACCTCAAGTTGAACCATTAATTAACAATCTCACATCTGTCATGGAAAAATTCACTCAAACCCAATCCACGTCTACGAGCATAGCATAGCAATATAAGCAAACGTAGAAGTAACTCCCAAAGGTTTGATATAAACAAGGCAATAGGTACTACCTCAACAACTTCCCAAAACCCACATTTTAATCAGATCCTAATCATGCAATAGTTTGAGGATTGATCTAATGCAATAAAACTGGGTGGTAAAGAGGTATGATCAAAATGTTACTTGCCTTGCTGATGATCCGTGAAACCTAGAGGCTCGTAGTAGCACGCTTCGCACTCCGGGTACTCTATCGCAAACAAACAATACATACATAAGCAATCAAGCAAGGGTGCACGGATAAACTCAAAATAAGAGATCTAACCAGAAAGTTCAACTTAAGAACTCCGGTTTGCAAAAAGAATCAAATCGAACGAAGCAACGAAACTCAAACGGCGAAAGAAACAAGCTTCGTTTCCTAATCTGGACCTAAGTCAAATTTTACAGTAGCAAAAACTTGTTTGAGTTGGTTAACAGAAAGAGGGTTTCGAGATGAAACTCTAGGCGCTTGAATCGCCTGATTCCGATAAACGAGCGAAAAGTTAAACTGAAACGAAAATCAGATCAGAAATCGCGATCGAAAATAATCGCAGAAAATCCGAGAAAAAGAAAAACTGACGAACAGGCTACCGAACGAACGTTCACTGTCTGCGGTTAAACGACGAAAACCGTTCGTTAAAACGAACGTGCGGACGAACGTCCGCAAAATAAATAAACCAAAAAAAATAAACCGAACCGATCTAAACAAAACCGAAACTAGGGTTTACGAAATAAAACCGATCGGTTTTATAAAAAAATCGGCGGCTACCTCTAACTCCGGCGAACGGCTCCGGCGGCGGCGGTTGGCGGCGACGGGCGGCGGCGCGGCGCGGGCGGCGCGGGTGGCGGCGCGGGTCGGGCGGCGGCGGCGCGGATGGCGGCGGCGCGGGTGGCGGCGGCGACACGGGCGGCGGGTCGGGCGGCGGCGCGGGTCGGGCGGCGGCGGCGGCGGCGTGGGTCGGCTAGGGTTTCGGGTGGGCTGGCGGCGCTGAGGCTCGGGGTCTCGGGCTTTTAAAGGCCGGCCCGAAGAGTCCCGCTCGGGTACGGCCCGGAGTCGGTTGATTTTTTTAATAATTCGGACGTGCAGAAAAAGTAAGAAAATAAATTCTAAACGGACTCCAAAAATCCCGAAATAAATTTTTCCCGTCCTCTAAAAATAAGCCAGACAAGATGAACATTTATTTGGGCCTAAAATACAATTTTGGAAAACGCGTATTTTTCCTAATTCAAATAAAATCAAATAAAATCAAATGTTTGTTTATTTTTCCTCCAATATTTCATTATTTGTGGAGAAGTCATTTTATCCCCTCTCATATATTTTGATATGAAATATTTTCGGAGAGAAAAATAATTAAAACAATTGATCCTATTTTCAAAATTTGAGAAAACCCAAATATGAAAATAATGAAATCCCCAACTCTCTCCGTGGGTCCTTGAATTGCATAGAATTTCTAGGATCGCAAAACAAAATGCAATAAAATATGTCATGCAAGAATGATCTATGTATAACATTCCAAATTGAAAATTTGGGATGTTTCATCATCGAAATATCTGTCCATTCCTTGTAAAAGGTATGAGAATTTACTAAATGGCACGAGCATGGTTTTTCAGGCCGTTCTTGTGCACCCTTTCATGCACAGATTGTTTGAACTTGAATTATGTGCATTAATGCCTAGGAAATGCACATAATCCCCTAAATATGGCAAATGAACCCGGAAAAAGTGCCAAATTTGAACACGGCGATTTGGAGGGTGTATGTTCATCGTAGAAAAAACTCATGGACAAAGGACAAAGGAAATTTGGATCCCCCTTCAATCTTGGTGATTTCCCCCTCAAAACCATGAAACTTCCTTGGTGCTGGTTCGATTTATGGAAGGCGTGCATGACGACATAAGGAAAACTTTTTACCAGGGCACGGTGAGGCCATACCATGGCGCCACACCAGGCGTCATGTTTTCCAAGCATGTATTTCATTTTTGTATAGTTGTTAACCCAGTAAATGACGCGTTTATGGTTGACTATTGCCACACATTTCCTTGCAATATCTGCCCATTCCTTGTAAAAGGCATGAGAATGTACTAAATAGCACGTGCATGGTTTTCCAGACCGTTCTTGTGCACCTTTTCATGCACCGATTATTTGAGAATTATGTGCATAATTAATGCCTAGAAAATGCACATAATCCCCTAAATATGGTAAATGAGCCCGGAAAAATGTCAAATTTGAACACATTGCATTTGAGGCGGTATGTTGGTCGTTGAAAAAAATGAATGACAAACTAGGACGAAAATTTGGATTCCCCTTCAATCTTGGTGATTTCCCTCTCGAAAGCATTGAACTTCCTCGGTGATGGTTCGATTTATGAAGGGCGCGCATGACCACATAAATCAAATCTTCCCAGCATTTAACCAGGGCACAGTGCCATACCATGGCACCATGCCAGGCGTCATGTTTTTCAAGCACGTATTTCATTGTTCTATAGTTGATAACCCAGTAAATGACGCGTTTGTGGTTGACTATTGCCACACATTCCCTTGAAATCTCTGCCCATTCCTTGTAAAAGGCTTGAGAAATTACTAAATACCATGAGTATGGTTTTTCCAAACCGTTCTTGTGCACCTTTTCAAGCACCAATTGTTTGAATTTGAATTATGTGCATTAATGCCTACAAAATGCACATAATCCCCTAAATATTGTAAATGAGCCCGGAAAAGTGTCAAATTTGAACATGGTGATTAGCATGGTTTATGTTCATCATAGAAAGAAACTCATGGATGAAGGACAAAGGAAATTTGGATTCCCATTCAACCTCGGTGATTTACTATCGCACATGATTCATCTCCATCGCCTCTGCGAACCATGTGTGTTCACTCACACATGCAAAAGGAAAAAAGAAAACCCTCGCTCACTTCGTCCCCACCCACTCGTCGCGGACTCCTCCGCAACTCTGCACCTCATCAACTTCTATCGCGGCAGCCACCCTAAGCTCGACGGTTGTTGTCGGCGGGCGTAGGTCGCGCTCCAAACGGTACGGGATTTCGCCCCTACCGTTTTCCACCGCCTATCTGCACCGACTTTCTAGACTCTGGTCGACTGGGGTTTTCTGTGGGATAGCTATCCAGGTGGTCTCTGGAAGCATCGGTTATTCCATTATAAAAGATATCAAGTATTTCATTTTTCTTGAGAGGATGATCAGGCAAAGTTTTAAGTAATTGGAGAAGCCTCCCCCAAGCTTGTGGGATACTCTCTTCTTCAATTTGCACAAAATTATATATTTCCCTTAAGGCAGCTTGTTTCTTATGACCAGGGAAATATTTAGCAGAGAAGTAATAAATCATATCGTGGGGACTACACACACAACCAGGATCAAGAGGATTAAACCATGTTTTAGCATCACCCTTTAATGAGAACGGAAATAATTTAAGGATATAGTAGTAACGAGTTTTCTCATCATTAGTGAAAAGGGTGGCTATATCATTTAATTTAGTAAGATGTGCCACAACAGTTTCAGATTCATAGCCATAAAAAGGATCAGATTCAGCCAAAGTAGTTATCTCAGGATCAACAGAGAAATCATAATCCTTATCGGAAATACAGATAGGTGAAGTATCAAAACAGGGTCATATTTCATTCTAGCATTCAAAGATTTTTCTTTCAGCTTAGCTAATAATTTCTTAAGATCATATCTATCATTGCAAGCAAGAAAATCTCTAGCAGTTTCTTCATCCATAACATCACCCTCAGGCACAACAGGCAATTCATATCTAGGGGGAGAATCTTCATCATCACTTTCATCAATATTATCAGTTTCAATAATTTCATTCTCTCTAGCCCTAACAAGTTGTTCATCAAGAAATTCACCTAGGGGCACAGTAGTATCAAGCATAGAAGTAGTTTCATCATAAGTATCATGCATAGCAGAAGTGGCATCATCAATAACATGCGACATATTAGAATTAATAGCAGAAGCACGCGTCGCAAGCTTACTCAAAACAGAAGGTGAATCAAGTGCAGAGCTAGATGGCAGTTCCTTACCTCCCCTCGTAGTTGAGGGAAAAATCTTAGTTCTTTCGTCTTTCAAGTTCCTCATAGTGATCAGCAGATATAAATACCAAGTGACTCAAAGAATAGAGCTATGCTCCCGGCAACGGTGCCAGAAAATAGTCTTGATAACCCACAAGTATAGGGGATCGCAAGAGTTTTCGAGGGTAGAGTATTCAACCCAAATTTATTGATTCGACACAAGGGGAGCCAAAGAATATTCTCAAGTATTAGTAGTTGAGTTGTCAATTCAACCACACCTGGATAACTTAATATCTGCAGCAAAGTATTTAGTAGCAAAGTAGTATGGAAGTAACAGTAACAGTGGCAAAAGTAACAGTAGTAGTTTTGTAGTAATTGTAACAGTGGCAACGGAAAAGTAACTAAGCAAAGAGCAATATGTGAAAAGCTCGTAGGCATTGGATTGGTGATGGAGAATTATGTCGGATGCGATTCCTCATGCAATAGTTATAACATAGGGTGACACAGAACTAGCTCCAAATCATCAATGTAATGTAGGCATGTATTTCGAATATAGTCATATGTGCTTATGGAAAAGAACTTGCATGACATCTTTTGTCCTACCCTCCCGTGGCAGCGGGGTCCTATTGGAAACTAAGGGATATTAAGGCCTCCTTTTAATAGAGTACCGGACTAAAGCATTAACACTTAGTGAATACATGAACTCCTCAAACTACGGTCATCACCGGGAGTGGTCCCGTTTATTGTCACTTTGGGGTTACCGGATCATAACACATAGTAGGTGACTATTGACTTGCAAGATAGGATCAAGAACTCACATATATTCATGAAAACATAATAGGTTCAGATCTGAAATCATGGCACTCGGGCCCTAGTGACAAGCATTAAGCATAGCAAAGTCATAGCAACATCAATCTCAGAACATAATGGATACCAGGGATAAAACCCTAACAAAACTAACTCGATTACATGCTAAATCTCATCCAACCCATCGCCGTCCAGCAAGCCTACGATGGAATTACTCACGCATGGCGGTGAGCATCATGAAATTGGTGATGGAGGAGGTTGATGATGACGATGGAGACGGATTCCCCTCTCTGGAGCCCCGAACGGACTCCAGATCAGCCCTCCCAAGATAGATTAGGGCTTGGCGGTGGCTCCATATCGTAAAACCCGATGAATCCTTCTCTCTGATTTTTTTTCACCCCGAACGCGAATATATGGAGTTGGAGTTGAGGTCGGTGGAGCACCAGGGGGGCCACGAGGCAGGGGCGCGCGCCCCCCACCCTCGTGGACAGGGTGTGGGCCCCTGGCCTTGATTCTTTCGACAATATTTTTTATATATTCCAAAAATATTCTTCATGAAGTTTCAGGTCATTCTGAGAACTTTTATTTCTGCACAAAAATAACACCATGGCAATTCTGCTGAAAACAGCGTCAGTCCGGGTTAGTTCCATTCAAATCATGCACGTTAGAATCCAAAACAAGGGCAAAAGTGTTTGGAAAAGTAGATACGATGGAGACGTATCAATTTACGATCTTAATTTTCATTTCAAGAAGTACATCCCTTGCTTTGCAAGAACAGGAGTAGAAGGAAATCTTGGGCTTTACTTTGTTGATGACTCCCAGGATGTCATATTAACAACGCAACATGGATTTACAATGACGGTTAGCATAAAACTTGATAAAGATGGTCACTCCTATTTTAATGTGGACCTTTGGAGAAAAATGTCTATGTGTTATGAACTGAAAGGTGGCAATAAAATTCTAGTGCGTGCACCACAGCCTGGTCTAATTAACATGGATGTTTACTTCCCCAACGTCATCAGCCGATCAAAGTCTGATCGAGGTTAGTGTCCTTTCAACTTTCTCCATGCTATCATATTACTTAGCAAAATCGGGGTATTTGTTCTACTAATTGATCACTACTTAAGCAACCAATTGTGATTTCATATTCTGACTCCGTTCCTAGGCAGTAACAAATTCTATTTACCAATTTTATGCGCACTATATATTCTTCTGTCATGTTCTGAATAAATAATACCTTTCCACCTTTTAAGTAGGATATGTTGGATGCATAGTGAACGATCTGTATGTTACTAAGCGTACCAAATTTCACTGGAAGGACTTGAAGCATGTCATAAACTTTGTTGATAATCTGACAGAGATAGCACAGCGAATGAACGCTGGATTCTGGATGGGATTAATTAGACCTATGGTGCACACATTGAACAAGACCAATTGTGTGCACAAAACGCTGGTAAAAAGTCTTATTTTAATGTTGACGCTCATAAACTATATATATCTTCAACGACATGTTACGATTGGTTTTTATTCTACATGTCAACAGAAATTACCCGCTGTAGCAGTTCCTGGATCGATTTCCCGGCGTGGTCGAATTACACTTGTGCCTGCTAATAACGCCAAAGTGATTGCAAGGTACTGCATTTCCCGCAGAAGTGTAACCATTAAAATTAACAAGTTCTCGCTTGTCGTGGCAATGCATCCATATTGGAAAATTGGAGACACTATTCTACTCATGCTCTACCAAGGGACAGGAGGGCTCTTCCTTTTCATTGACGAGATGCTGAGTCGCCGTGATCAAGCTGCTTCTAGCGGATAGTTGTGGTTGTTGTCCCTTAGCCTCTTAAAATGTGTTAGCTATTACTATGTTAAGTATGTAGATATGGACCATATGGTTGTTGACCCTTAGCCTCTTAAAATGTGATAGTTGTTACCGTGTTAAGTATGTAGATATGGACCATATGGTTGTCAAAATCATGGTACGAAGATCCTCCTTTTGTCGAATAGTGTAACCACTATATATATGTTACTCAAATACAATTACCCAAGTTCTTAAATTTTCATGGTAAGTATTAGTATCGTACACAGTTCATTGAGATTAAGCGTGTGCCCGATGTCCAGAAGGCATTTGCATATTAACTGTCCATATTGCAAATTCACACACATGTTAACATAAGGAAACGTATGTGTAACTTACTAATCATCGCACACGAGTACCCGCAGACGCATCATGTGCGATACTCCTAGCCACCGCAAGCAACTAGTTTGCATTTTTCAAAGTTTTTGTACACACAGAATCACACACGAACTAACTGTATTAACCGTCTGTGTTGTAATTTCTCATCGCAAACAGTTCATCCGAGTCGGCTGTTTGCCACGTATCACACACATCTTGTTTACACGACTTGTTTGTGTTTTTTTGGCTCATCGCAAATTGTTCATCCATGTGAACTGTATGCCGTATATCACACACATTGATATGGTTGTCCGTTTCTGTTGTTCTACCTCATCACAGACAGTTCGAATGGATTAACCGTGTGCGCTGCATCGCACACACATTGATATGGCTGCCCGTTTCTGTTGTTCTGCCTCATCGCAAATAGTTTGAATGGATTAACTGTGTGCCCTGCATCGCACACGCAACTAAAATCTGAACCATGTTTGATGGATCTGCCATCGAAAACATTTTGCACCATTTTTGACGGTTTTTTACACCACCATTTGTGATTAATGCATCACACACAGTTTTGGCAAAGGGTCCCTGATCGTAGTGTCGCGTTAGCAATATCCTGTAGTAGTGGTGGTTGTGTAGAAGACAAAAAGAAGGAGATAGTCTCACATCAACAAGGCGTATCAACGGGCTATGGAGATGCCCATCAATAGATATCAATGTGAGTGAGTAGGGATTGCCATGCAACGGATGCGCTAGAGCTATAAGTTTATGAAAGCTCAAAAAAGAAAAATAAGTGGGTGTGCATCCAACTTGCTCGCTCATGAAGACCTAGGGCAATTTGAGGAAGCCCATCATTGGAATATACAAGCCAAGTTCTGTAATGAAAATTCCCACTAGTATATGAAAGTGATATCATAGGAGACTCTCTATAATGAAGATCATGGTGCTACTTTGAAGCACAAGTGTGCTAAAAGGATAGTAACATTGTCCTTTCTCTCTTTTCTCTCATTTTTTTATTTGGGCCTTCTCTTTTTTTTGGCCTCTTTTATTTTCGTTCGGAGTCTCATCCCGACTTGTGGGAGAATCATAGTCTCCATCATCCTTTCCTCACATGGGACAATTCTCTAATAATGAAGATCATCACACTTTTATTTACTTACAACTCAAGAATTACAACTCAATACATAGACCAAAATATGACTCTATATGAATGCCTTCGGCGGTGTACCGGGATGTGCAATGAATCAAGAGTGACATATATGAAAGAATTTTGAACGATGGCTTTGCCACAAATACAATGTCAACTGCATGATCATGCAAAACAATATGACAATAATGGAGCGTGTCATATAAACGGAACAGTGGAAAGTTGCATGGCAATATATCTCGAATGGCTATGGAAATGCCATAATAGGTAGGTATGGTTGCTGTTTTGAGGAAGGTATATGGTGGGTTTATGGTACCGGCGAGAGTTGCGCGGTACTAGAGTGGCTAGCAATGGCGGAAAGGTGAGAGTGCGTATAATCCATGGACTCAACATCAGTCACAAAGAACTCACATACTTACTGAAAAAATCTATTAGTCATCGAAACAAAGTACTACATGTATACTCCTAGGGTGATAGATTGGTAGGAAAAGACCATCACTCGTCCCCGACCGCCACTCATAAGGAAGACAATCAATAAATAAATCATGCTCTCACTTCATCACATAACAGTTCACCATACGTGCATGCCACGGGACTCACAAACTTTAACACAAGTATTTCTCAAATTCACAAATACTCACTAGCATGACTCTAATATCACCATCTTCATATCTCAAAACAATCATAAGGAATTGAACTTCTCATAGTATTCAATGCACTTAATATGAAAGTTTTTATTATATCCCTCTTGGATGCCTATCATATTAGGACCAATTTTATAACCAAAGCAAATTACCATGCTGTTTTAAGGACTCTCAAAATAATATAAGTGAAGTACGAGAGTTCATCAATTTCTATAAAATAAAACCACTGCTGTGCACTAAAAAGATATAAGTGAAGCACTAGAGAAAATTTGCCTAGCTCAAAAGATATAAGTGAAGCACATAGAGTATTCTAATAAATCACGATTTCATGCGTGTCTCTCTCAAAAGGTCTGTACACAAGGATGATTGTGGCAAACTAAAAAGCAAAGACTCAAATCATACAAGACGCTACAAGCAAAACACATATCATGTGGTGATTAAAAATATAACCTCAAGTAAAGTTACCGATAGACGAAGACGAAAGAGGGGATGCCTTCCCGGGGCATCCCCAAGCTTAGGCTCTTGGTATCCTTGAATATTACCTTGGGGTTCCTTGGGAATCCCCAAGCTTAGGCTCTTGCCACTCCTTATTCCATAGTCCATCAAATTCTTACCCAAAACTTGAAAACTTCACAACACAAAACTCAACAGAAAATCTCGTAAGCTCCGTTAGTATAAGAAAATAAATCACCACTTTTGGTACTGTTGTGAACTCATTCTTTATTTATATTGGTGTAATATCTACTGTATTCCAACTTTTCCATGGTTCATACCCCCCGATACTAGCCAAAGATGCATCAAAATAAGCAAACAACACGCGAAAAAAGAATCTGTCAAAAACAGAACAACCTGTAGTAATCTAGATAGTTCAAATACTTTTGTAACTCCAAAAATCCTGAAAAATTAGGACGACCTAGGCAACTTGTATATCAATCTACTGTATATAAATTCAGGATTTTATCACACTTCTGTGATTTTAAACAGTTCTGGGACTGAGCGCAAAAGTTTTTGTTTTTTCAGCAAGATCAAATCAACTATTATCGTAAGCTATCCCAAAGGTCTTACTTGGCACAAACACTAATTAAAACACAAAACCACATCTAACCAGAGGCTAGATGAATTATTCAAAGCAAAACAGAACCTAAAAAGCAAAAACATAAAATAAAGTTGGGTTGCCTCCCAACAAGCGCTATCGTTTAACGCCCTTAGCTAGGCATAAAACATGAATATCTCCAAGTATTATCATCTTTGGCATGCAATCCATAAGTGGCTCTCATAATAGATTCATAAGGCAATTTAATTTTCTTTCTTGGAAAGTGTTCCATACCTTTCCTTAACGGAAATTGAAATCTAATGTTTCCTTCTTTCATATCAATAATTGCACCAATCATTCTAAGGAAAGGTCTACCAAGAATAATAGGACATGTATGATTGCAATCTATATCAAGAGCAACGAAATCTACGGGCACATAATTCCTTTTTGCAACAATAAGAACATCATTAATTCTTCCCATAGGTTTCTTAATAGTGGAATCCGCAAGATGCAAATTTAAGGAACAATCATCAAATTCACGGAAACCTAACACGTCACATAAAGCTTTTGGAATCATGGAAACACTATAACCCAAATCACACAAAGCATGGCATTCATAATCTTTAATCATAATCTTAATAGTAGGTTCCCACTCATCATAAAGTTTTCTAGGGATAGAAACTTCCAATTCAAGCTTTTCTTCAAAAGATTGCATCATAGGATCAATGATATGTTTAGTAAAAGCTTTGTTTTGATTATACGCATGAGGAGAATTCAACATGGATTGCAACAAGGAAATACAATCTATTAAAGAACAATTATCATAATTAAATTCCTTAAAATCCAAAAGAGTGGGTTTATTGCTACTTAAAGTTTTGACGTCTCAAATCCCACTTTTATCAATTTTTGCATCAAGATCTAAAAACTCCGAATCATTGGGATGCCTTCTAACTAAAGTTGACTCATCTCCAGTCCCATATTTATCAAGATTTACATTGGAAAACAAAGATTCAATAGGAGTCACATCAATCACTTTAAGATCTTCATCATTATTTTCACGGAAACTAAAAGAACACGCTTTATAAACCAATCTCTTTTAGCACGTATCTTACCGGTTCTTTCCTTGCACTCATAAATGGAAACTCTCATGGCTTTGAGAGACTCATTGATATCATGCTTGGGTGGAATAGATCTAAGTTTCAAAGAATCAACATCAAGAGAAATTCTATCCACGTTCCTAGCCAAATCATCAATCTTAAGCAATTTTTCTTCAATCAAAGCATTGAAATTCTTTTGCGAACTCATAAATTCTTTAACACTCTTCTCAAATTCAGAGGGCATCTTATTATAATTTCCATAAGAATTGTTGTAGGAATTACCATAATTATTAGAGCAATTACTAGGAAACGGCCTAGGATTAAAATTACCTCTATACACGTTATTACCAAAATTGTTCCTACCAACAAAATCCACATCCATAGATTCATTATTGTTTTCAATAAAAGTAGACAAAGTCATATCATTAGGATCAATAGGAGCACTCTTGCTAGCAAATAATTTCATAAGCTTGTCCATCTTTCCACTCAAAACATTAATCTCTTCAATTGCATGCACTTTTTTTACTAGTGGAAGATCTTTCGGTGTGCCATTGAGAATAATTAACCATAATATTATCTAGGAGTTTAGTAGCTTATCCTAAAGCAATTTCGTATCATCAATGTCATCCTCTCCCAAGATTGTGCAACATGTTCATGATCAAGTTGCTTAAAATTCATAATATCATTCCTAAGGGAGATGATCTTAGCGGGAGGAAAATACTTGGAAATAAAAGCATATTTACACTTATTCCATGAATCAATACTATTTTTAGGAAAAGATGAAAACCAAGTTTTAGCATGATCTCGAAGCAAGAACGAAAATAGCTTCAATTTAACAATATCATTATCCACATCTTTTCTCTTTTGCACATCACACAAATCAATGAAATTATTAAGATGGGATGCGACATCTTCATTGGGAAGGCCAGAAAATTGATCCGTATTAATTTTACAAGATTCCGCATTAGCATCGGGAGCAATCGGAGTACTAATAAAATCATTATTATTGATGTTGGAAAAGTCACACAATTTGGTATTATCTTGAGCCATCGTGACAAAGCAAGCAATCCAATCACACGAGCACACAAAAAGCAAACGAAGAAGACGAACGGAAGAGGGGCGAAGAGAAGGCAAATCTTTTCAAAAATAGTTTTAGAAGTGGGGGAGAGGAAAACCAGGGGCAAATGGCAAATAATCTAATGCGAGGGATGAGAGTTTATGATGGGTACTTGGTGTGTCTTTACTTGGCGTAGATCTCCCCGGCAACGGCGCCAGAAATTTTTCCTGCTACCTCTTGAGCTTGCGTTGGTTTTTCCCTTGAAGAGGAAAGGGTGATGGAGCAAAGTAGAGTAAGTATTTCCCTCAACTTTTGAGAACCAAGGTATCAATCCAGTAGGAGACAACGCGCAAGCCACCGAATACCTGCACAAACAAACACCAACTTGCACCCAACGCGACTGCTATTTGCGTTGGTTTTTCCCTTGAAGAGGAAAGGGTGATGCAGCAAAGTAGAGTAAGTATTTCCCTCAGCTTTTGAGAACCAAGGTATCAATCCAGTAGGTTAATAAGTTAGTCCCAAAAATCATATAAAATAGCATATTAATGCATATAAAACATCCAAAAAAATAATATAATAGCATGGAACAATCAAAAATTATAGATACGTTGGAGATGTATCAATGCTGTAATTTAATTTATGTATATTCTATCGTCGCTCCCTGAAAAGGCTGTAAGCTTTGACGGAGCGCAACGTGCCTAAACATTCAGTTTATTATATATATAATTACAGTACTAAAACTAGCCGGCCCGCCAATCGCCATGAATGGACCGAAAAGTGGGCCTGCAATCGTGTCCTGATAATAGCAGGCCTAGATGTAAACCCACCAACTATTAGTTTCGGGCCTTTAATAGTATAACATCCCAAATTTTCAATTTGGAATGTTATACATTAGATCATCATGCATATCATATTTTATTGCATTTTGATTTGCGATCCTAGAAATTTCACGCAACTCAAGGACCCACGGAGAGAGTTGGGGATTTCGTTATTTTCATATTTGGGTTTTCTCAATTTTGAAAATAGGATCATTTGTTTTAATTATTTTTCTCTCCGAAAATATTTCATATCAAAATATATGAGAGGGGATAAAATGACTTCTCCACAAATAATGAAATATTGGAGGAAAATATTAAAAACAAATATATTTTTTTATTTGGATTTTATTTGATTTTATTCGAATTAGGAAAAATACGTGTTTTTCCAAATTGCATTTTAGGCCCAAATAAATGTTCATCTTGTCCGGCTTATTTTTAGAGGACGGGGAAAATTTATCTCGGGATTTTTGGAGTTCGTTTAGTATTTCTTTTCTTACTTTTTCTGCACGTCCGATTTTTTTTTAAGTCAACCGCCTTACGGGCCGTGTCCGACCCGGACACCTCAGCCCGGCCGGCCTTTAAAGCCGTGGCCCGAGCCCCGCCTCAGCCCAAGTCGCCGCCGCCCCGAAACCCTAGGCGCCGCCGCGCCGCCGCCCGCGTCGCCCCGCCGTCCGACCCGTCACTCGCCGGAGCCCCGCCGCCGCCCGCCGGAGCCCCGCCGCCTCTCGCCCGACGCCGCCACCCGCAGGAGCCGCTCGCCGCCGCCGCCATCACGCGAACCGAGGTAGCCGCTGGTTTTTCTCAAAAAACCGTTCGGTTTTATTTCGAAACCGAGATGCTTTTTTATATTAGATCGGTTTATTTTTTTCCGGTTTAGTTAAATAGCGAACGCCCGTTCGTTCATTCGTTTTAACGAACGGTTTTCGTTTTTTCTTTACACACAGCAAACGTTCGATCATTAGCCTGTTCGTCAGTTTTTTTTCTCGGATTTTCCGCGATTATTCCTGATCGCGATTTCCGATCTGTTTTTCGTTTTAGTATAACTTTTCGCTCGTTTATCGGAATCAGGCGATTCAAGTGCCTAGAGTTTCGTCTCGAAATTCTCTTTCCGTTTAACCAACTCAAACAAGTTTTTGCTACTGTAAAATTTGACTTAGATCCAGATTAGTAAATGAAGCTTGTTTCTTTCGCCGTTTGACCTTCGTTGCTTCGTTTGAATTGATTCTTTTTGCAAACCGGAGTTCTTAAGTTGAACTTTCTGGTTAGATCTCTTATTTTGAGTTTTGTTTCGTGCACCCTTGCTTGATTGCTTATGTATGTATTGTTTGTTTGCGATAGAGTACCCGGAGTGCGAAGCGTGCTACTACGAGTCTCTAGGTTTCACGGATCATCAGCAAGGCAAGTAACACTTTGATCATACTTTTCATCACCTAGTTTTATAGCATTAGATCAATCCTCAAATAGTTGCATGATTAGGATCTGATTAATATGTGGGTTTTGGGAAGTAGATGAGGTAGTACCTATTGTCCTGTTTACTATCAAACCTTTGGGAGTTACTTCTACGTTTGCTTATATTGCTATGCTATGCTCATAGACGTGGATTGGGTTTGAGTGAATTCTTCATGAAAGATGTGAGATTATTAATTTATGGTTCAACTTAAGGTGGCTACTTTAATTTACATCTGGGTGGATTGAGGCACCTGGAGAAACCAGTGTTGTCTGTATTTTTGGATATCCTGGAGTACCCGTGTGATCATCCTATGGACCGCCACCCAGACTCAAAGGGGTCATGAGATTATTCATGCTAGAAACTTCCGTGTGCAGCCACACGCTATTATGGGCTCTAGCATAGTTGAGTAGGTTACATGACCTCTTGAAGAGGTGGGCTAGCAGATGTAGAGGAAAGTAGGTGTAACTGTCCACCCGGAGTAAAGAGTAGTGTTTCTGAAAGACTGTGTCTCGGTCATCCGTTTCTCAAACACCATGTAGTGCGAGAAATTAAGCGGGGGCGATCGAGTCTTGTGGGGAAAAGTGCACAAACCTCTGCAGAGTGTACACACTAATCATGATTAGCCGTGTCCCCGGTTATGGACATCTTGAGTATCTAGTTCTTGGATTATCATGTGAATCTCATCATCATGTTACTTAATTTAATTTGATTGGGTTAATCACGTTCTTAATTGGGATTGAGTTGGAGGTACCTTCTCAATGTTTAACAACCACCATGATAGTTAAATAAAATTTATTCCTTTGTGGTAGGGAAAATTTGGCTTTTCGCAAAACTGTAACCATAGAGCTTTCCACCAGCCAAATATGCATGTAGTGATAGCATTATTCTGTTCATTACTCTCTATGTGTTACTTTGCCAGCATATTCCATGTGCTGACCCATTTTCGGGCTGCAACGTATCATGTTGCAGACTTTTCAGACGACGAGTAAGGAGCCTTAGGTCGTGGTCTTATACTCAGTGATGCCGTTGGAGTTGATGGACTCACTTTATCTTCCAAGCCTTTCGCTGTTATCGTTTTAGATGGCCTTAAGCCATATTTATTTGTATTAAGTTCTCTTTTGAGATATTCGATGTAATAAGTGTGTGATTGCTACTCTGTTATAAATCCTTCAAGTACTGTGTGTGTCAGCATTACCGATCCAGGGATGACACTGATGCACAGAGACTAGACTGTTTGAGGTCTGGTCGCTACAGAGATGGTATCAGAGCACACGCTGACTGTAGGACACGACCACTAAGCTAAAGCCCTAGATCACTACTCTCTTCTCATTTCTGACTCCTCTCCTTTCTTCCACTCTTTTAGGATGGCGGATGCAAGGAACAAGTTCACGCAACCAGATGAGGATACACCTTTTGGACGACACTTGAAGGAAGTTACTAAGTACCTGAACATCGAAATACCAAGCTTCACCGGAACCTACAACGCCACACTACCAGAAGAGGAGCGCTGGATGATTCAAGTTCAAGTTCCAGGAAGGACGTTCACGCCAATCACTGAGCCCATAGAGTTTTCCTTTGATGCACCAACCTGGAGTCTAGGAAAGAGCATGGCAGCCCACATCACCATGGGACGCATTGGAGAAGTGTACCACAATGATCTCAAGGATACTATCTATCAGATTTGTGCGCGCCGAGACGAGCAATGGGAGATGATCAGTACCAGGAAGGATAGATCTATTGCAGCTTTCATCCAGGAGTTAAACCAGCACATTCATCGCCAGGAGAACCAGATGTGCGCAGACATGATAGAATTGAAGAAGGCAAAGACTAGGATCATGGAACTGGAGGAAGAACTCAAGGCTACACGCGAGGATTATATGGAGGAAATCGTCGCACTAGTGCAGAAGAATGACGACCTGACAAAGAAGCTAGGAGTTTTCATGGGAGACCCAGCACCAGGAGGAGATGATGACGATTCTACTTGCCCGGAGAATTACATCATCATTGACGACACCGACTCGGACCCCAGTGAGGATGATTTGGAGGATGAAGCCGGAGCAGATATCATGGAGTCTTCGACTGAGCAATTTTTCTAGTAGACCACCAAATTAGTAGTAGTATTCCACCATGTATATATTATAGTCCAAGCACTTTGTAACGATAGTTAGATCGATTGTATGCCTTGTTTGAATTGATTGGAGTGATATGATTGTGTTTGTCTCATGTGCATATGGGTAGTGTTTTCCCTCTAGACCTCATTCTATTCTATTTTCTCATCTTTTCTAAACCATCAGATGCCTCCGAGACGCGACACCGGATTTGTTTTCCCACTAGAGATCACTCAGTTGATTCAGCAGCAGAATGCCCTGATGCAAGTGCTAGTTCAAAACCAAGGCAACAACAACAACAACCCACCACCACCACCACCTGTTGATCACTTAGCCCGATTTCTTAGGCTGAATCCGCCGGTGTTTTCCAGTAGCACCGAGCCGATTGTGGCAGATGATTGGCTCCGCAAGGTTGGAAGGGAGCTGACCACTGCAGGATGCACAGATGCGGAGAGAGTGCGTCTTGCCGCACATCAGCTTGATGGACCCGCAGCATCATGGTGGGAGAATTACACAGCCACTCACCCCATTGACACTGTCACATGGGACAAGTTTCAGCAAGCTTTCCGTACTGCCCATGTTTCAGCAGGAGCTATGGCCATGAAGAAGCGTCAGTTTCGCAACTTACGCCAAGGAGGACGTACCGCTGGCCAGTACGTGGAGGATTTTAGTAAGTTAGCACGTTATGCCCCAGATGACGTTGCTACGGATGCAGCTAAGCATGAGAAGTTTCTAGAAGGACTGAATGATGAGCTGAGCATGCAGTTGATGGTGGCAACTTTTAACAACTACCAGGAGTTGGTAGATAGAGCTCTCATGATTGAAGGGAAGCAGCAGCAGATTGAGAGTCGTAAGAGGAAGTATGGACAAGGAAAGTACAGTACAGGAGCTCACCAGAAGCCTCGTTTTACCCCGAACTCGGGAGGACACCTTCAGCATAACCATGGAGGTCACAATCACAATGGAGGAAGTTCGCACAATCATAGTGGCCCCAAGAATGGCAATGGGAACGGAGGAAGCAACGGACAGAACCGTACCAACCCATCAACCCCAGCCAAGAGGGATCTAAGCCACGTTACCCGTTTCAAGTGCCAGAAGACTGGACATTATGTCACTGATTGTCCAGAAGCAAAGAATGGAAATGGCAATGGAAGCTCGGGGAAGAAGCCGAACCCTTTCAACAGGGGACAGGTGAACCACGTTAATGTGGAGGAGGTTGAAGCACAGCCTGATGCAGTAATAGGTAAGTTCTTGGTTAAGTCATTTACTGCAATCGTTCTTTTTGATACTGGTGCATCACATTCATACATATCAAGGGGATTTGTGGATAAGTTTAAGTTTCCCACCAAAGTTCTTAGAACACCTATGTTAGTAACGTCGCCAGGAGCAGAGTATATGGCAAGCCAAGGATGTTTTCAGTTGCCATTGGCCATAGGTAGGCATGTTTTCCCCTCAGACCTAATAGTTTTGGAGTCACAAGGTTTGGATGTGATTTTGGGAATGGATTGGCTATCGATGTATGGAGGAAACATCGATTGCGCCAGTAAGACGATTTTGCTTACTACCCCAGAAGGAAGAAGGATTAAGTATGTATCCCGACATGTGCCGAAGAGGACTCAAGTGAATTCCTTATCAGGAGTTGTACAGGAGGAAGTACCAGTGGTGAAGGAATTCCCTGACGTATTTCCAGAGGAGTTGCCAGGCATTGCCACCGGATAGAGACATCGAGTTTTTGATTGAGCTTTTGCCAGGCACTGGGCCAATATCTAAGAGACCGTACAGGATGCCCGCTAAGGATTTGGAAGAAATTAAGAAGTAGATTAAGGAGTTACTGGATAAAGGATATATTCGCCCAAGTTCGTCACCTTGGGGATCACCCGTACTTCTAGTGGAGAAGAAAGATGGATCGTTGAGGATGGTTGTTGATTATCGTGGATTGAATGAAGTAACAATCAAGAACAAGTACCCACCGCCGATGATCAATGATCTGTTTGACCGACTACAAGGAGCTAAAGTATTTTCCAAGATTGATTTGCGATCAGGATACCACCAGTTGAAGATTCGAGAGCAGGATATACCCAATACAGCTTTTACCACAAGGTATGGGCTATATGAGTACACCGTTATGTCATTTGGCCTGACTAACGCACCTGCCTATTTCATGAACATGATGAACAAAGTATTTATGGAGTTTTTGGATAAGTTCATCGTAGTGTTCATTGATGATATTCTGGTCTATTCAAAGAATGAAGAAGAGCATAAGGAGCATTTGCGTTTGGTACTTGGAAAGCTCAGAGAACATCAGTTATATGCCAAGTTCAGCAAGTGCGGGTTTTGGTTAAAGGAAGTTGGATTCCTTGGACATGTTATATCCGGAGAAGGAATAGCAGTAGATCCCACCAAGGTTAACACTGTGACAAATTGGGAAGCACCCACGACAGTTGGAGAAATCCGGAGTTTTCTTGGACTCGCAGGATATTACCGGAGATTCATCGAGAATTTCTCGAAGATTGCAAAGCCTATGACGGAGTTGTTGAAGAAGGACACCAAATTCATTTGGACTGAGGAATGTGAGGCTAGTTTCCAGGAATTGAAGAAACGTTTGGTTACAGCGCCAGTGTTGATTCTGCCAGATCAACGCAAGGATTATGAAGTATATTGCGACGCTTCTCGTCGAGGACTTGGAGCAGTGCTAATGCACGAGGGAAGAGTTGTTTCATATGCCTCACGACAGATTAAACCCCATGAGTTGAATTATGCTACACATGATTTGGAGTTAGCAGCCGTAGTGCATGCGTTGAAGACATGGAGACATTTTCTCATCGGAAACCATTGTGAGGTATACACGGATCACAAGAGTTTGAAGTACATTTTCACGCAGAAGGAGTTGAATCTCAGGCAAAGGAGATGGTTGGAGCTCATTAAGGATTATGATATGAGATTGCATTATCACCCAGGGAAGGCTAACGTAGTAGCCGATGCGTTGAGCCGCAAGAGCCATGTCAACACGCTCATGACCGGAGAGTTACCCAAGAAGTTAGCAGAGGATCTTCGTGAACTATGTTTGTGAAGGAAATATGCCCTAGAGGCAATAATAAAGTTATTATTTATTTCCTTATATCATGATAAATGTTTATTATTCATGCTAAAATTGTATTAACTGGAAACTTGATACATGTGTGAATACATAGACAAACAGAGTGTCACTAGTATGCCTCTACTTGACTAGCTCGTTGATCAAAGATGGTTATGTTTCCTGGCCATAGACATGAGTTGTCATTTGATTAACGGGATCACATCATTAGGAGAATGATGTGATTGACTTGACCCATTCCGTTAGCTTAGCACTCGATCATTTAGTATGTTGCTATTGCTTTCTTCATGACTTATACATGTTCCTATGACTATGAGATTATGCAACTCCCGTTTACCGAAGGAACACTTTGTGTGCTACCAAACGTCACAACGTAACTGGGTGATTATAAAGGTGCTCTACAGGTGCTTCCAAAGGTACTTGTTGGGTTGGCGTATTTCGAGATTAGGATTTGTCACTCCAATTGTCGGAGAGGTATCTCTGGGCCCACTCGGTAATGCACATCACTATAAGCCTTGCAAGCATTGTAACTAATGAGTTAGTTGCGGGATGATGTATTACGGAACGAGTAAAGAGATTTGCCGGTAACGAGATTGAACTAGGTATCGAGATACCGACGATCGAATCTCGGGCAAGTAACATACCGATGACAAAGGGAACAACGTATGTTGTTATGCGGTCTGACCGATAAAGATCTTCGTAGAATATGTGGGAGCCAATATGAGCATCCAGGTTCCGCTATTGGTTATTGACCGGAGAGGTGTCTCGGTCATGTCTACATAGTTCTCGAACCCGTAGGGTCCGCACGCTTAACGTTACGATGACGGTTATATTATGAGTTTATGTGTTTTGATGTACCGAAGGAGTTCAGAGTCCCGGATGAGATCGGGGACATGACGAGGAGTCTCGAAATGGCCGAGACGTAAAGATCGATATATTGGACGACTATATTCGGACTTCAGAAAGGTTCTGAGAGTTACGGGAATTCGTATTGGGCCTTAATGGGCCATACGGGAAAGAAGAGAAAGGCCCCAAAGGGTGGCCGCACCCCTCCCCATGGACTAGTCCGAATTGGACTAGGGAGGGGGGCGCCCCCTTCCTTCTTTCTCCTTCTCCCTTCCCTTCTCCTATTCCAACAAGGAAAGGAGGAGTCCTACTCCCGGTGGGAGTAGGACTCCCCCCTTGGCGCGCCCTCCTCCTTGGCCGGCCGCCTCCCCCTTGCTCCTTTATATACGGAGGCAGGGGGGCACCCCATAGACACAACAATTGATCATTGATCTCTTAGCCGTGTGCGGTGCCCCCCTCCACCATATTACACCTCGATAATATCGTAGCGATGCTTAGGCGAAGCCCTGTGTCGGTAGAACGTCTTCATTGTCACCACGCCGTCGTGCTGACGAAACTCTCCCTCAACACTCGGCTGGATCGGAGTTCGAGGGACGTCATCGAGCTGAACGTGTGCTGAACTCGGAGGTGCCGTGCGTTCGGTACTTGATCGGTCGGATCGTGAAGACGTACGACTACATCAACCGCGTTGTGTTAACGCTTCCGCTTTCGGTCTACGAGGGTACGTGGACAACACTCTCCCCTCTCGTTGCTATGCATCACCATGATCTTGCGTGTGCGTAGTAAATTTTTTGAAATTACTACGTTCCCCAACAGTGGCATCCGAGCCTGGTTTTATGCGTTGATGTTATATGCACGAGTAGAACACAAGTGAGTTGTGGGCGATATAAGTCATACTGCTTACCAGCATGTCATACTTTGGTTCGGCAGTATTGTGAGATGAAGCGGCCCGGACCGACATTACGCGTACGCTTACGCGAGACTGGTTTCACCGTTGCGAGCACTCGTTGCTTAAATGTGACTGGCGGGTGTCTGTCTCTCTCACTTTAGTTGAGCCGAGTGTGGCTACGCCCGGTCCTTGCGAAGGTTAAAACAGCACCAACTTGACAAACTATCGTTGTGGTTTTGATGCGTAGGTAAGAACGATTCTTGCTAAGCCAGTAGCAGCCACGTAAAACTTGCAACAACAAAGTAGAGGACGTCTAACTTGTTTTTGCAGGGCATGTTGTGATGTGATATGGTCAAGACATGATGCTGAATTTTATTGTATGAGATGATCATGTTTTGTAACCGAGTTATCGGCAACTGGCAGGAGCCATATGGTTGTCGCTTTATTGTATGCAATGCAATCGCCATGTAATTATTTTACTTTATCACTAAGCGGTAGCGATAGTCGTAGAAGCAATAGTTGGCGAGACGGCAACGATGCTACGATGGAGATCAAGGTGTCGCGCCGGTGATGATGGTGATCATGACGGTGCTTCGGAGATGGAGATCACAAGCACAAGATGATGATGGCCATATCATATCACTTATATTGATTGCATGTGATGTTTATCTTATGCATCTTATCTTACTTTGATTGACGGTACCATTATAAGATGATCTCTCACTATATTTCAAGATAAAAGTGTTCTCCCTGAGTATGCACCGTTGCCAAAGTTCGTCGTGCCCAGACACCGACCCGCCACCCGCCGGAGCACCGCCGCCGCCCGCCGGAGCCCCGCCGCCTCTCGCCCGACGCCGCCACCCGCCGGAGCCGCTCGCCGCCGCCGCCGTCACGCGAACCGAGGTAGCCGCCGGTTTTTCTCGAAAAACCGTTCAGTTTTATTTCGAAACTGAGTTGCGTTTTTTTATATTAGATTGGTTTATTTTTTTCCGGTTTAGTTAAATAGCGAACGCCCGTTCGCTCGTTCGTTCGTTTTAACGAACGGTTTTCGTTTTTTCTTTACAGACAGCGAACGTTCGATCGTTAGCCTGTTCGTCAGTTTTTCTTTTTCTCGGATTTTCCGCGATTATTCCTGATCGCGATTTTTGATATGTTTTTCGTTTTAGTATAACTTTTCGCTCGTTTATCGGAATCAGGCGATTCAAGCACCTAGAGTTTCGTCTCGAAATTCTCTTTCTGTTTAAATAACTCAAACAAGTTTTTGCTACTGTAAAATTTGACTTAGATCCAGATTAGTAAACGAAGCTTGTTTCTTTCGCCGTTTGACCTTCGTTGCTTCGTTTGAATTGATTCTTTTTGCAAACCGGAGTTCTTAAGTTGAACTTTTTGGTTAGATCTCTTATTTTGAGTTTTATTTCGTGCACCCTTGCTTGATTGCTTATGTATGTATTGTTTGTTTGCGATAGAGTACCCGGAGTGCGAAGCGTGCTACTACGAGTCTCTAGGTTTCACGGATCATCAGCAAGGCAAGTAACACTTTGATCATACTTTTCATCACCCAGTTTTATTGCATTAGATCAATCCTCAAATAGTTGCATGATTAGGATCCGATTAATATGTGGGTTTTGGGAAGTAGATGAGGTAGTACCTATTGTCCTGTTTACTATCAAACCCTTGGAGTTACTTCTACGTTTGCTATATTGCTATGCTATGCTCGTAGACGTGGATTGGGTTTGAGTGAAGTCTTCATGACAGATGTGAGATTATTAATTTATGGTTCAACTTAAGGTGGCTACTTTATTTTACATCTAGGTGGATTGAGGCACCTGGAGAAACCAGTGTTGTCTGTATTTTTGGATATCCCGGAGTACCCGTGTGATCATCCTATGGACCGCCACCCAGACTCAAAGGGATCATGAGATTATTCGTGCTAGAAACTTCCGTGTGCAGCCACAAGCTATTATGGGCTCTAGCATAGTTGAGTAGGTTACATGACCTCTTGAAGAGGTGGGCTAGCAGATGTAGGGGAAAGTAGGTGTAACTGTCCACCCGGAGTAAAGAGTAGTGTTTCTGAAAGACTGTGTCTCGGTCATCCGTTTCTCAAACACCATGTAGTGCGAGAAATCAAGCGGAGGCGATCGAGTCTCGTGGGGAAAAGTGCACAAACCTCTGCAGAGTGTACAAACTAATCATGATTAGCCGTGTCCACGGTTATGGACATCTTGAGTATCTAGTTCTTGGATTATCATGTGAATCTCATCATCATGTTACTTAATTTAATTTGATTGGGTTAATCACGTTCTTAATTGGGATTGAGTTGGAGGTACCTTCTCAATGTTTAACAACCACCATGATAGTTAAATAAAATTTATTCATTTGTGGTAGGGAAAAATTGGCTTTTCGCAAAACTGTAACCATAGAGCTTTCCACCAGCCAAATATGCATGTAGTGATAGCATTATTCTGTTCATTACTCTCTATGTGTTACTTTGCCAACATATTCCATGTGCTGACCCGTTTTCGGGCTGCAACGTATCATGTTGCAGACTTTTCAGACGACGAGTGAGGAGCCTTAGGTCGTGGTCTTATACTCAGTGATGCCGTTGGAGTTGATGGACTCACTTTATCTTCCAAGCCTTCCGCTGTTATCGTATTTTAGATGGCCTTAAGCCATATTTATTGTATTGAGTTCTCTTGAACTATTCGATGTAATAAGTGTGTGATTGCTCTCTGTTATAAATCCTTCAAAGTACTGTGCGTGTCAGCATTACCGATCCAGGGATGACACTGATGCACAGAGACTAGACTGTTTGAGGTCTGGTCGCTACAAACAGGCTGAGTAAACCAGCTGCCTAAAAATTGGGCCAGAAAATGGAATGGGCTTTAAACAGTGTGAAAAGTAGAATGGGCCTGAACAGTGTCGGAGGCCCATGATTGGCCCAGCCACAAAACGGGCCGTTAACCAACCAAAATATGTGTCGGGCCACAGCTGACCCAATAACATTATGGGTCGTAAGCAGGCCGGTTGCAAAGCAGGCCATCATTAGGCCCAGTTATCTCACGGGCCTTTAATGGGCCAATAGTCAGTTTGGGCTAAAATGTATCCACGAAGACTACGGGCCTTTAAGAGGCTGAAAGTCACTTCGACCCAGAAATAGGCCCACATGCAGCACCGACCGTTAAATGGCCGAAAGTGAAACCGGGCCGACAACGGCCCATATCTACCAATGGCCATTAACGGGCCGAAAGTAATATCGGGCTGAACTATTACATGGGCCTTTAAGAGGCCGTAGTTAAAATGGCCCCCAATGGGGCCGAAAGCTCCTTGTCTGTTAATGGGTCAGATCAAATATGTGTCGTAATTTGGCCCAAAATATGTCAGGCAGTTAACGGGTCGGATTCGATATGAGCCGTCATTTGGCCCAAAACATGGCAGATTGTTAACGCGCCGGATCTGATGTGGGCTGTCATTTGGTCCAAAACATGATAAACATCATAACGGGCCGGATCTTATGTGAGCCGTAATTTGGCCCAAACCATGGCAGGTTGTTGGCCGGCCTAGTGGAGTATGACAAAATCTTGTGGGGCATGGTTGGGTCGGCCTTTTTTTATCTTAAATGGGCTACTGTTGGGCCATGCCACATGTCAAAGTATCATAGGCACGTCTCCTCCATTGGATGGACGACATCTGTCCCAACGCTGAGCTGACACGTGGATACTCTGGCGAATCAGAATTTTACACGTGGAAAATCCCCATTGGTTCGAGCTATTAACGGGTTATCGGATCCAAACCAGAACTCGATAGCTTAACGGCGACCCGTTACGGTGGATGCCACGTGTTGGTTACCCTTGACGAAAACACTTCCATGACGCGCCATTTATCGTCATGAAAATGGACACTTCCACGATGATAATTTTGGCATTGTCATGGAACACTTCTACGACAGCACAGGTATGACTATCTTGATTCAGTCATCAAATTGTCATGGATGTACATGCATGACAGAAAACGTGACCTAGTGTGACAAACATATATCATCACATAAGTGTATTTTTTTTGTAGTGCTAGCAGTCTTGTTGCATAAGCTTGTAGCTGAATGGTTTGACAAAAGGTTTCTAAGAAGATGGGGAGATGGAGTTTTGACAGCCACCTCCCACAAGATTGGCTAGAACTTTCGACTCACAACTCCAAAGAGGTAAATACACCAGAGGTCTTAGAACTTGCACGCGGCGGGCAATTTAGTGCATAAACTTGTAAAATACGTAATTTTAATCATCAAACTTGCTTGGATATACAAATACGGTCACATTTCACGTACACGTACATATTGCCTGCATGGCACACCAGCATGGCAAGCGTCCGCGTCAGCGACTGAAAGCGGTGCATGTGAATTATTTTTCAGGAAGACCCTTGGATTTTTTTTAACTGGTCGTTCGCTGGGTTCCACACGTCACTATGCATGCAGTGTAAATAAAAATAACCAAAAAAAAGGACGGGTGAGAGTTAGAACCGGTGACCTGATGCACTAGCGCAGGTGTCCTAACCACCACACCTGACAATGCTTCATGCCTAATAGTGAACTAGCTATACCCGCAAGGCGTCACGCCCCGCCCGGTTGATACTTAGTGTTTGTAGGTGGCATCTTTGTTGTATACATTGAATTTTAAATTAAAGTAACGAAACTATGAGAATAATGTTGTATTCTCAACAAATAAGTAATGTATAGAAGCAAACTGAAAAGGATAAATTTATTGTCACCATTCGTGATGCATTCTAGATCGATAACAGACGCTATGTAAAGTTTGCATTGGTCAAACAATATAAATTGATGAAACTGTACTCTCTCTCTCTCTCTCTCTCTCTCTCTGTTTTAAAACGATCACTACCACTCACAAAAACACATGTTTTATATACTGGGTCTCAAATTCATCATCACTGAACATACAAGTGCACAGATAAGTGCTCTACAGGTTTGTACAAACTGAAGAAATTCATTGCCACTGAACAGAAGTACTACAAAACATACAAAGTCAGTGGCACCGAACATCTAATTCCCTTTTGTACTACTTCCTTGTTCACCAAGGGCTGATTAATCTGCATCACATGATCTGCTAGACTGACAGCCTATAATAATATTCAGTTTTTTTATAAAGAATCCGCTATTTTTTTGTTAAAATTGTGCTAGTGTCATGGTGAAACAGATTGCGTAGATGGTTGATTTGTTATTGTGAAAAATATTGTGTAAAAACACTTCACTATATTTGTCCATTATTCTCCTCAAACATGGATCACTGATATGTTTTTATTTGTTTAGATTGACGGTTTGGCAAAAAAAATTAAAATCGAAGATGATAACTCGGCCAGCTTACAACAAGTCGGACACTGAAGCGGTTTTCGATTCCACCACAAACCTAGGAACAAACCATTACTCTCTCCAAATCTGTGGAGCAACTCATCCGTTATAGCGATCTGGTATCAACACACGGGACTGGCATCATATAAGAAAGCCAACATGATAAGATCACACCCGTCAGGAAAAAGGCAGAGATTTTTTTGTTACTCTTCATGCTTCTTTTCAACTTCCTCTTTTACCAGATCAAAGTAAGGCGATGTGCAGTTACCAAAAGGATAGGTAAAGATGATGATTGTTTAGTTAATCAAGCAATGGTGGTGCAATACTAAACAAAGATACCAAACGGCAACCACGGTGATCATTCTATGAAATAGTATATGATAACATCATACATTTACGCAGTACAATAAAAAATAAAATGATTACTTATAGGAAAATGCATTATTTCTGTTTTTTAGTACTTCGGGGAGGACAAATAGTGTAACGTGACATCAGATCAGCAACTTCCTTGAATCTGACATGCTTATATCATTTCATAATATGGCCTTGCACTTGAGATTCCAATAGAAGAATGGTTGGCCGTTTCTTCTAGTTAATTATACTATGGACAGATAGTATACAATATAGGCTTGCACACAAGACTCAAATGGGAACATGGTAAGCCGTTTCTTCTAGCTAGTTGTTCCATTGACAAAAATATAATGGAAAATATCATCATGATCTGTACCAAGTGCAAGGTACATGTGCAGAACAAACTATAGAAGGGATACCATAGAACAGTAGAGAAAAATCAGTCCTACACCTTACCAAAGTCTTTCCTAGCCTGTTCTGTCTTCCCTTCTTCCTGAAGTCTCGTATGTATTTCCTTCTAAAGCCTCATACAGTGCGCTTGAGATATATTCTTTTCAAGCTCCTCACTCAAAGAGCAAAAGAAATGTAATAAAAGAATCACGAACAATAACACTACTGCATCGATAATGTATTCATATGGGGCCTTGCAAATAGGTGTAAATTTCAAAAACAAAAGTTCTATTTATCTTTTCATCATCTTTTCTGGCAAGAACTTGGTGGATTATAAATTATCAATATAATGTGATCGTTATGAAAAAAATAAACACGATATATTTGACATAAGAACACGACAAAGGGGGAAATTTCCTTCTCCAACAAGGCCTATAGAACTGCCATTAAAAAAGAATGGCAATTGCCCAGCAAACCTATGGAGTAGTCGATAATCCTATTGTCAGCTCATTTCACACACGAATTTGTAGTAGGATATAGAGTTCTCTTTGTTAATAAATTAGGCCATGCTTGCAGGCATTAAACATCTTATAGTCCAGTCTAATGCCAATTCAAAATTGAAACGGCTGCGCAATACTGCAGAGGAGGAGACCCGCATGATATGCACGTCTACCATCCTGTACATCTGAAAATGCTTGTACAGTGTGCTGCCTAAATACAATCTGATCTAGGTACAAAACTGAAGCAACTTAGACTATCAGGGAGTTAAATCACAAAATCTATTGACCCATATATCTAACAAAAGAATAAGAATTATCAACATCGGTCCAATCTGGAGTAAGTTTATAAACTGGGCTATCATCAACTCTTCTCAAAAATGAAAATGATGCTTTGCTAACTGGATGAAAACAAGATACGGCAGCTCACTGTTATATGTACTAATTTATGGCCAGTATAAGAGATGACTACACACCAAAGGAAAACTCCAATGAGATCGACCGCTGACATATTGTCACTAAAAATATCTAACCGCTGAAAGGAACATGATATAGAGTATTTGAGGAGATGGACAAAGGAACATAGTTGAAGGCAGCATCTAGTTTTTTGAGCCTTGACATTTTGATTCTCAGCGTAACTCCAAACCTGTTACGACATAAGATTTGTCTATGCTCTCAGCTGTAACAATTATCTTTTTTGTCACAAACTCTTCAGCAAAACAACAACAATCAATTGTGAGTAAAAACTAACTGGCAATCTGATTCATTCATATAAAATGAAGTAAGTGTTCATGGAACCAAATATCTAGTATGATGTAGCACACTGTGAGTCAAGTCAATTTCTTTATGCAACTACATAATCAGCAAGATCTATTATGTGACCTTCACCGGCAAATTTTCTGATCTGCTACCAAATCTTCATCTACAGCTCCAAAACAACCTAAAAGGGGAAGAGAAAACAAATTATGTGCAGCCAAGAAGGAACTTGAGCCTTGAGATATTTCTGACATGTAGATTTTTAATGAGCAGGCTACTGTACAGGGGAGATGCTACGGCAAATGTAAAAGAGAAAAGGGAGGGGCAGAGAGAGATGCCCTATGAGAAGGTTGGAGAGAGGCGCCCGTGGGAGGATGTGGGCAGCAGACATAGGAGGGGCAGGGGGGAGCTGCACGGGAGAGGCAGAGAAGCGCTATTGAAGGTAGAGAAGAAGCATGATGGAAGAGGGGGGGAGCAACCATGGGAGCGGCCGTGGGAAGGGAAGGAGGAACAACGGGAGAAGGGAATGAGGAAGAAAACTTGAGGGGCCGAGAAAAATCACCTGATTCGGCATAGGCGATTGCTCGGCGGGGCTATACATCCTCATCTTCTGCTTTAAAACATTAAGCGAGTAGACGCCGCGCCTGAGCTACTTTGAAACATGGACAGAGGGAGGAGGCGCGGCCGAGCAAAACATGAAATCGGGGCAAGCAGGAAGAAATCGCACGAACGCTCAACACCTACTGGATTTGTTCGCCGCTCGACATGGATCAGAATTAATAAATTCTTAATATACTAAATCTAGCCAGGTTTGATTTACCTGTTTTTTTTTGACTTTTTTCAATCAGTGAAAACCGGACCAATGGGGTGCTGCCACCTTATTTACTGGGGGGCTGGGCGTGTGTGTTTTTCGCAGAGGACGGCGAGATCCCACTGGGGCGCTCAAACGCAACTGAACAAGTAGCACGTACCGGAAGGAGCAGCAGCAGGAAAGGCCCCATTTATATGAGCTTCGAGGGAAAACCAATTCGAGCACGACCACCTGGACGCGAGATGGACGAGACTTGCCTGCTCCCTTTATGCTCCCATCCGTGCTCCCGTGGCTTGATTTGATTGGAAGAAAATAAGGCCCGGCCCCACCCCCTGAAAATCAGGGGGGAGATGATTAGATTAGAAAAGAAAAAAAAAGAACAGCCGTAGGATGAAGTGGGAGCACGGATGAGAGCATGGAGAGAGAGCAGGCAAGCCGGATCCACGCGAGACGACCAGAAGGCGCGGCCAAAGGACGAGACTTGCCTGCTCCCTTCCCATGCTCCCATCCGTGCTCCCGCATACGTGGCTTGATTTGATTGGAAGAAAATAAGGCCCGGCCCCACCCCCTGAAAATCAGGGGGGGAGATGATTAGATTAGAAAAGAAAAGGGAAAAAGAACAGCCGTAGGATGAAGTGGGAGCACGGATGGGAGCATGGAGAGGGAGCAGGCAAGCCGGATCCGCGGCCAAAGCGGCAACCGCCTATTCTATATAGCCTATGCAGGAAGCCAACGGCGCACACGAGAAACTGTTGGGAAACCGGACCACCCGGAGGGGAGGCGGCGGCCGCGTGCAAAGCGCACGGGCTGGCCCCTCCCGTTTCCCCTCTTTTGTGTTGAGTAGGTACTTATCCCTTGATCCCTAGTCTTTATATAAAGCAACGAGGAGCCATCATTGTAATATCTGATCATTGATTAATAAAGCTGGTCTCCTCCATCTCTCTGTGTCATTTACTTTCGCGTGTTTCAACTACTTCGACTACTTCGTCTACGACGCTCGCACTCGCTCCGTAACCTCGGACCGGACTCGCCGGCGGAGTTGCGGAACACGTTATCAGCACGCTTCGCTCCATCAACTCTCCGTCAAAGCCTGCGTCAAGCCTGCATCACGCAGGCTTTCGTCGATCCCGCGGAGGTATAAGATCCGATCCCCACTCTTTGCAAAAATGGATTCTTCTCGTTACTGCGATTCCGTTTTTGCGATTAGATTATTTTTCGGATCAATCTATCTATGGTGTGGATTTCTCTCCCAAGAATTGAGCGGACGAATACGTCGCCGACCAATGTCGATGTTCTTGGATCAAGAGAGATTTGTTGACTACACCCTAGGGGGACGATGATTACACGTACTCCAGATGAGCACGGCACCGTCGCGTTGTACCCGACGTACACGCGTCGTGACGTACCGAAGACGCCATGGCCCTACTGGCCGTCCCCGTCGCCGCGCTCGCGTGCCTGCTGCACGCGCCGCCGTGCTGGCCGTAGCCGTGGCAGCGCACCGCCCGCCGTGGCCGTGGCCGCGCGCGCTGCGAGCCCGTGGCCGTAGCCGCACCGTGCTGGCCGTGCCGTGCCGTGCCGGCCGCGCCGCGCCGGGGCCGTGCCGTGCCTGGCCGCGCCCTGGCCGCGCCGAGGCCGCGCGCCCCGTGCCGTGGCCGTGCCCTGGCCGCGCGCCCCGTGCCGTGGCCGCGCCGCGCCACTGGCCGGGCCACGCCGTCCCGCTCCGTCGACCGCACCGTGCGTTCGCACGGGCCTGTCGAGGCCGCCGCCGCTCGGGCGCTAGGGTTGGAAACCCTAGCGACCCTGAGCTGGCAAGCGGGCCGGCCCAGCGGGCTGTGCGCAATGGGCCTCCCATTTCCTCCATAAAAAAAGGAGGAGGGCGGTGGGGCTGGCTACACGGGCCGACGGCCCAGTTTTCGGCCTGCAGCCGAACTAGGACCAGGCCACAGAGCGCGCGCGCGCGGTTATTTATATTTTAGCCCTCGTAGTACCGTAAATTTATGCGACTATATTCCTGCTGTAATATTTTGCGTATAAGTCCCTGGAACTGTCTGTTTTCGCTGAAAATGCGTATTTGGGCTTAAAAATACCTCAGGAATTCAATTTTTGGGCTAGTTTTCACATACTAGATGCGCTTAACATGCTATTTTTTGTAACATGATATTATTGTATGATTTTACTGCTGTAGATTAATTGTTTAGCACTCTTAATCATTTAGTAAGTCATATAATAGCATGTTTTAAATATTGGAACGTCATTTTATTGAATAAGTTTATCAACATCGCTTTGTGCAAAAGATTACCTGCTGTAATCTCATGATTTTTGCATAAATCACAGATGGCCGGAATTGTCCACAAGGAGTTTCCTAAGTTGGCCCAGACAGGGCTGAACTACCTGTCATGGTCCTCGGACTGCGAGATCTTTCTCCAGGGCAAAACCCTCCTGAGGGCGATCGGTAAGGGGGCCCAGCTGGCCGTCACTGATCCCAAGTTCGAAACTGAGAATGCGCAGGCTCTGCACTTTCTCCGTCATCACCTGTCACCTACTCTGAAAGATGAGTATATGGCTGAGCGCAGTGCTTCTGGCCTTTGGACCGCTCTTAAGCAGCAGTTTGAGCGGCTGAAGTACACTGTGAAGCCACGTGCAGAGGCAGAGTGGATCCGTCTGAGGTTTGCGGACTTCAAGACGGTTGGGGAGTACAATTCGGCTCTGCACCGGATTTGTACGACTCTTCGGTTGTGTGGTACTAAGATTACCGACTCCCAGAAGATTGAGAAAACCCTATCCACTTTCCACCCCGACGCGGTCCAGTCCTCACGGAACTACCGCCAGGGGAACTACACGAGGTATTCAGAGTTGATTGACGTCCTCCAGGTGGCGGAGGCGCAGGACGAGGTTCTCAAAAAGAACTTTGTCGCGCAACCACTTGGGGGGAGTTCTCGCCAGGAGGTGAACACTCTCAAAGTCCGCAAGCCTCAACAGAAGAAGAGGGGCCGGAAGGGCAAGAAGAAGGGCCCTCACCCCCCGCCCCGGCTAAGCAGAACAAGCCGGGCAAGGGAGGGCAAAGGCCTCAGGACTGCTTCCGTTGTGGCTTGGTGGAGCATTTCTCCCGCCAGTGCCGCGCACCACAGGAGGTCGTTGATGCATATAAGGCTCGGAAGGCGCGTGAGACGCACCTCGCCTTGGTTCAGGAGGGAGCTCCACCGGCGCCCATGGCGGCACCCGTGATGATCGCTACTCCCCCTGCTGCGCCCATAGAGGCGACCCCCATGGTGCCCATCGCGGCAGCTTTGGCGGTCTCTACCGACGCCCACGTCGCCATGGAGGTTGACCACATGGTCGCCTCGGCGGCGCCGCCACTAGACATTGATGCTGCCTCCAAGACGACTTCTAAGGAGGATCGGCTCACTAGTATGGAGATTGCGGCGGAAGTGAATGGCTTCTTCACCGAGTCCACTGTCAGGACCGGGTTTTCGGGATATTAGATCTCCAGAAAATGGCCCTTGTGCTCACCAGCCCCAGGATTACCGTTAGCTGATGAGGCACCAACTTGATACAGAAATTCCAAGCAAAGTACAAAATATGTAGTACAAGACCATTGTGGCCTATGAGTACAACACTTGGTTTCTAGTGGTTGATGGCGGAAGCGGTTTGTGGTTCATCTGCGTCTATGGGACTCCATTTCCCACAAGAACAGCTGACCAGGATAACTCCTATCTTCGCGAGGCTGCTGTCAACACTGCGTGGGTTCCGGGGCTGTCGTCGTAACGCTCTTCTCCACGCAAGAAATCTGGCCAAGACAATAGCCAGGGACAAGCCAGTGAGTACGTTTGAATGTACTCGCAAACATCAAGAACACGGGTATAATATATCAAAACATGCTCCGAAATATTCTATGATCATAACGTCTGTCACGAAATATATGAAATCCAAGATGTACGCATGCGGGTAAAATATGAATATGCAATATAGAAAATAAAATGTAGTGATCGAGTGTCTGAAATGACTCCTCGAAAAGGGTGCAAATAAATTAACAATGCCGCAGTCGGGCGTCTGAGCGACACCACATAAAGGGCTTATAAAGAATAATTAAATAACAAGCATGCCGCAGTCGGGCGTCTGAGCGACACCGCATAAAGGGCTTATAAAGAATAATTAAATAATAAGCATGCCGCAGTCGGGCGTCTGAGCGACACCGCATAAAGGGCTTATAAAGGATAATTAAATAATAAGCATGCCGCAGTCGGGCGTCTGAGCGACACCGCATAAAGGGCTTATAAAGGATAATTAAATAATAAGCATGCCGCAGTCGGGCGTCTGAGCGACACCGCATAAAGGGCTTATAATATAAAGAAAATAGCAGGCATGTCACAGTCGGGCGTCTATGCGACACCACATAAAGGGCTTATAATAGAATAGTTGCAGGGGGTATCCAGGAGGTAGAACCGTCCCAGGGATACTCAATAATTCAAATAATGTAAATGGTTAGTCCATAATAATAGTAATCATAATCGTCACAAGTCACAAGTCATAATCCAAGTTCTGGTTTAACAGTTTTTCCTCCGAAGACCGACACTAAGACCGACACTTGACCCATCCCAGACTGTAGTCCTTAACCATGGACACGGCTATTCGAATAGATGTATAATCTCTGCAGAGGGTGTACTCTTTACCCACGGGTAACGGATTTCTTTAGTCCATCGGGACTAATTCCGTCTACGGTCTTTTAATTGAAAACACGCCTGACCTGCACACACCAGCTTAACTTACCGGTGTCTGGAATCACCCACGACACCTGTCAAGCGAAACTCTAAGTGGGGAGGCTACAACCTCGACGTAGCATGGGATCACAAAATTTATACCACGCGCAAACTAGGGGAGCTACCCCTTCGGCTACAACCGAAACACCCATGCCCCCGGACCGGATGACTGGCTTTAATCCATGGCCATGGGACCCTCATCACAGCCTCTCTGTACGGTGTGTGCTAGGAAGGGGTTGACAACTTACTGAACCGTACCCTACCTATGGCAGGGACAAGTGGTAGTACGAAGCAAGTATGGGGGTTACTGGAACAAGACTCGATCTACGGCCGACTCAGGAGGTTCAAGTATTCTCTGCATGATTATCATAACAAAAATATTTCCGCTAACAGGTAAGCTCACCACTCATCAAGCCTCACCATGCCATACCGGACATACTCGTCTCAACGAGGAACTAGGGACAAGCTCGCGTCTACCCAAGACCGCGACTTTCCCGACTTCCTTCCGGTATGCATGAGAAGCTTACGAGGATGATCACTATCACCAGCATATCCATTTATAACAGCAAAGAAATCTCCACTATGCACTCATGCGTATGATTTTATCGTCACATAAAATAGCGTATGCTCCAAGTCAAGGTGATGTTGTAACCGTATCAACAACATCCAAAAATATTATGCCAGGGTTCAGAATGCTTGCCTTCAAGTGTATGCATGTGGGGGTGCACTTTTTGAAGGTTGCCTTTTTCTCCAAAATCCTATTTTGAGAAATATTCAAATAACACATATTTCAAAAACAGTACAAAAAGTTGTCCCAAATTTTTTTGAAATAAATCTCAAAATAAACTAGATGAAATTTGAAAGAGGTAGGAAAAAGAATCAACTCATTTGGAGTTTTATTTTAAAAGATATAGCCGGTCAAAGATAGCCAAAGTTCTGTTTTTAATAAAACCAGAAAAGAAAACGTTTCGGGGGAAAAATACGCTTTCGAAGCAGAGGAGACGTACTCGGGACTTTGCGCTTTCACTTAACCAGAGTGGACGGGCGCGCGGGTCACTGACAGTGGGTCCAGGGGGCCACTGGTCAGGTTTGACTAGTCTCTCCTCCCTCCTCTTCCTCTGCCCGAACGGAGGCGGGACTCCGGCGATCGCCGTCGACGAACGGCGGCTCTTCGAGCGCACCTGAGGGCAGGGATGGACCCGCCAGAACGGGGCGGTCCTCCCAGTGGTCGTTAGGTCGACGGTGGTGGAAGGAGTCGCCGGCGGCGAGCTCCGTGGCGGAGGGGGCCTCGGGTGGTTTGGGGTTTTCAAGCTACGGTGGTCCTTGGTCGAGTCTGAGGTGCTGGGCAGCTCCGCAAGACCATGGGGAGACGGGTGGTGGTGTTGGATGGACGGGGGAGGGCCTGGCTGTGACGTACTGTACTGGATTGCGGCGGCGACCGAACTGGCCGGAGGCGGGGAAGAAAGCTTCTTCCGGTCAATCCGCGGCTAGGGGAGCACTAGGGGGAAGGCCTGAGGTTGCTTGAGTGCTCGGAGGGGCTCGGGGCCTCCTTTTATAGCGCAACGAGGCTGGCTCCCGCGGCGGCCGTGGATAGGATCGCCGGCGACCGCTGTTCTGTAGCTGCAGGACTACGTGGCGGCGACGAGTGCGTGCCGACGGCTTGTGGATAGGCTCGGGCTGTTCCCAGGGGGCAGCGGGCGCGCGCGGGTGGCTTGGGCGGCGCTGTCCATGGCAGAGCCCGCTGCCGACGCCGGCGTGCCGCCAAGGGAGCCCTGACGGCGGCGCTGTAGGGCGCTAGGGAGGCTTGGAGGGTTCTGGTGAGTGGGCGAGGGCAGGGCGTGGCTCTGCAGGCGAGCAAGGGCCAGGGGTGCGACGCGGCGACCCGTGCGCACGCACGTGCAAAACGCGCGCTCTGGCCGCGCCCAGAGCACGCACGCCAGGTGCTCGACGAAATGCCAGCGCGTGCTAGAGAGCTTGGGTGATGCTGGTAGTTAACAGGCCAGGGTTAGGGATAGCTAGGAGGTTAGTGGACATGCTGGATGGGTCAGGGGCTCAAGTTCACAATGCAAATTAGAAAACATGCCAAAACTGTTCCTGTACACAGGGTGTTCGACAGAATG
The DNA here is from genome assembly GCF_018294505.1 of Triticum aestivum. Taxonomy (NCBI): domain Eukaryota; kingdom Viridiplantae; phylum Streptophyta; class Magnoliopsida; order Poales; family Poaceae; genus Triticum; species Triticum aestivum. The sequence continues at coordinate 244,263,569 of NC_057808.1, read as the reverse complement.
CCATGGGCATCTAGGCAACTCTTGGGGTGGCCAAAATCTCCAGATCCTAGTCTCTTTAGGAGCTAAACAAGGTGGTAAGGTTAGTTTGGCAAAAACAGAAATTTGTTAGTGCAAGTTTTTGAGAAAACCAGTTTTGGACAGAAGCTAAAGGCTATCATTGCATGCACTAAAAATACTCCAATGGGTCCAATCTCCTGGACTTAAGGGTTTGGTAGGGAGGACTATAAGTAGGAAAAAGCTCATGGGCACTAGAGCAAAATAAAAATAGGGTTGCAGTACAAATCACCAAACTGGACCAAAATGAAAATGAGGTTGATTCACTCAAATTTTTCATAGAACATCACTGGGTTTTTGCATGAAGTTGAATTATGAGCATCTACTGACATCTCCAAACACTTGGAAGAATTTTTAGAAGAGTATTTAAATAGGTTGTAGTGCAAAAATACCTACTGGACCAGATCTGAAAAATTGATGTAGAGCTCAAAATCTCCGATGACCAAAGGATATTTTTGCATAAAGGTGATGTGGAAACATCACATGACATCCCCAAATTTTGGTGAAAATTTTAAATGCATTAATCAAATGGTTGCAGTGCAAAAGAGGCTCCAAAATTTATGAAAGATCATTTTACAAGAATAAAGCTCATGAAAAAACAATTATGCAAATAAATCCATTGATAAAGAATTGTTTTTTTATAAAGAGAGCATAATAGTCCAATAATACTTTTGGAAAGTTTCCACTTGAGGTAAAAACCCACAATATTAAAGAGAAGAGGGGTTCTGAAATCAAAGGAGAAATCCAAAAAAATAAAAAAAATATCTTGGCAAAATTTTAATTAATAAAACAAGGTCAAATTTTTGGGGTGTTACATCCACTTAGCATACCTCTTTGGTTATCATGATTCCGTGCTTTGATACAATAAAATTGAATAAATTCGATTTGGTTGTAAGCTCTATGAGAGCATAAACTTATTCTTTACTTTGGCGATTGGATGACATTTATTCATTTATTCCATTATTTATACATGATAGCATGTTATGTTCTGAGATGTGTGCATTTATTTTTAATGTATTTTCTTCCTCATTACATTAATTAGATGTCATATTTTAGAACACATGTGGCACCCGAATGGAGGAAACGTGCCTTGCCGATAGCGCCACCACTCATACCATTTTACGAGAAACTAAGTACTTTGAGTCCATTAAAAAATCTCCGGGAAGTATTATGACAATCGCCGGCTGCGGTTCTCACATAGTTGGCTCCGGACGAGCCACTATTATACTCCCCATGGGAACAACTTTGATCATTAATGATGCGTTGTTGTACCCGGAATCGACTCATACTCTTTTGAGCTTTAGAGACATTCGCGCTAATGGTTTCCATGCTGAGACCGATGATGAAAACGGCAAGGAGTGCCTACTCATCACAAAGCGGGATGCAGGTGGTAAACATGTTATCGAAAGGCTTCCTTCGTTTGACACAGGGTTATACTACACTAAGATAGTAGCACCGCCCGTGTACACTACCCTCAAGACCGTCTTTAGAAGCTCTGAACTCTTCTGCCTCTGGCACAATAGGTTAGGCCACCCCGGACTTAGGATGATGAGAAATATAATTAACAACTCGCATGGCCATAATGTTAACGTGAAGAACTTCCTGAATCCTGATGATTTCGTGTGCTCCGCATGCGCTAAGGGGAAGTTAGTCATTAGGCCATCGCCCCTCAAGGTGAGGGATGAAATCCCTGCGTTCTTGGAACGTATCCAAGGGGACATATGAGGTCCAATTCAGCCCCTCACGGGGCCGTTTCGGTACTTCATGGTGCTCATTGATGCTTCCTCTAAATGGTCCAATGTTTGCCTGCTGTCAACAAGGAACCATGCCTTTGCAAAATTGATCTCACAGATCATACAAATGAGGAATAATTTCCCGGGTTATCGTATAAAGTCTATTCGAATGGACAACGCCGGAGAATTTACTTCAAAGGCGTTCGATGATTATTGCATGGCAATGGGAATCAAAGTTGAGCACTCGGTACCACATGTTCATACACAAAATGGACTTGCCGAGGCATTGATTAAAAGAATTAAATTCATTGCCAGACCGCTCCTTCAGGGTTGTAATTTATCAACTACATGTTGGGGCCACGCGGTGTTACACGCGGCTAATCTCATCAACTTTCGACCGTCGGCCTACAACATCCACTCTCTTGTTCAACTTGCACAAGGGTCGGCACCGAAAATTTCCCACCTTCGTAGGTTCGGTTGCCAGGTATATGTACCAATACCACCCCCTCAGCGATCGGCCATGGGCCCGCTTCGTAAGTTGGGGATATACGTTGGTTATGAGACTGTGTCCATAATCAGGTATCTGGACCCCATGACAGGTGACTGTCACACGGGTCGTTTTGCTGATTGCATTTTTGACGAGGATCTTTTCCCGACTTTAGGGGGAGAGAATCAACCCCTTGATGCTAAAAGTCGAGAAATCACGTGGCAAGCCACGGGGATCCACGCTCATGACCCGCGCACTGCTGAGACTGAGAGAGAAGTCCAAAAGATAATAGATTTGCAGTCTTTAGCAAATCAACTGCCCGACCACTTTAGTGACTTAAAGACCGTGACAAAATCGCATGTGCACGCGCGCAATGCACCGGAAAGGGTTGAAATACCGAAGAAAAATGACGGTATGCCCGCTCCCGTCCAAAGGCCTAAAAGGACGAGAAATCCGGCTTCTCAAATCCCAAGTACTCGGGGACGCCCGACGAAAAAGGATAAGAGAGAATTATCACAGCCTGTCGCCAAAGTACCCCAAATTGAAACGGGGAGCCAGTCGAGACCTGGCACAAGTACGGAAAATTCAGTGCATGAAATTCCGGACTTAAACTTTCCCATAGGGGAAACACCCAGCGGAGATGTGAGCGCACACATCGGCGCGGGAAATCTAAAGGACCTTGCTCCCATAATGAGAAATTTGGTAGAGCAAGTGTTTGCGCCGGATGCGCCCCATGACGAAATGGCCATAAATTATATTTATACAGGGGAGTCCCTGAACCGAGCAACGGTGATTGTCGACATCAACTTTGCTACGAAAATTGCCTCAATCATAGATCTTGACCCTGAGCCTAACACGCTCGCTGATTGCAAGAAAAGGTCGGATTGGAAAGATTGGCAGCAGGCAATTACTGCCGAATTATTATCTCTCAACAAAAGGAAGGTGTTCGGACCAGTTTGTCGAACTCCTCCCCACATTCGCCCTATTGGCCATAGGTGGGTTTTTGTTCGAAAGAGAGACGAAAATAATAAGGTAGTACGGTACAAAGCAAGGCTCGTTGCTCAAGGGTTCACTCAACAACCAGGTGTCGATTTTGAGGAGACTTATTCCCCAGTCATGGATGGAGTTACCTTTAGATACTTAATCTCGATGGCAGTAAACATGGGCTTGAAAATGAAACTAATGGATGTTGTCACTGCTTACCTATATGGTAACTTGGATTCGAACATATACATGAAGGTTCCAGAAGGTATCCCTGTTCCGAACCATGATAGAGCAAACAGGGGTCTATATAGTGTTCAACTTCAAAAGGCACTGTACGGACTCAGACAGTCTGGTAGAATGTGGTACAATCGCTTAAGTGATTTCCTTCATGAGAAGGGCTACACGAGCAATAAAGATTGCCCATGTGTTTTTATACGGCGATCCCAAGATGGATTCTGTATAATCTCGGTGTACGTGGACGATTTAAACATAATGGGTACGCCTGAGGATATTGAGGAAGCGAGTTCCTACCTGATGTCGGAATTCGAGATGAAAGATTTGGGTAAAACCAAGTTCTGTCTAGGTCTGCAACTTGAACATTCCCCTGATGGGATTCTAGTGCACCAGTCGGCCTACACCCAGAAGGTGTTGGAAAGATTTGGATTTGATAAGGCATATCCTTCTAAGACCCCGATGGTCGGAAGATCTTTACAGCCAGACAAGGACCCGTTCAGGCCAAAGGAAGAGGGGGAGGAAACTCTGGGACCAGCGGTTCCTTACCTGAGTGCAGTTGGAGCACTCATGTACCTCGCAAATTGTACACGGCCAGACATTGCGTTCGCCGTTAGTTTGCTTGCTCGGTACAGTTCTGAACCTACCAAGAGGCATTGGAAAGGTGTCAAGGATGTCTTCCGTTACCTGCAAGGGACCAAAGATCTTGGCCTGTTTTATAAAAGAAATCAAGACCTATCTATTATAGGCTATGCCGATGCTGGGTACTTATCGGACCCGCATGATTGCAAATCGCAGACTGGATATGTTTTCCTTTGTGGTGGAACTGCGTTTTCCTGGAAATCGTCCAAGCAAACACTTGTGTCGACTTCCACGAACCACTCGGAAATCATGGCACTATTCGAAGCGTCAAAAGAGTGTGTATCGCTTCGGCGGATGATCGGCCACATTCAGCAGACATGTGGGCTGAACACCGTACAAACCCCTACCATTATCTATGAAGATAATGTTGCTTGTGTTGCACAAGTCCAGATGGGTTATGTGAAGAGTAACCTCACAAAGCATATTAGTCCCAAGTTCTTCTATGCACATGAGCTGCAACAGTTGAACGAGGTGAGAGTTTTGCATACTAAGTCCTGTGACAATCTCGCTGATATGTTCACTAAATCATTACCGGCATCAACCTTAGAGAGGTGTGTGCATGGAATCGGTATGATGAGACTTAGAGAGATGCAAGGTTCAGGGGGAGAAACTTCACAAACTCGTCGCTAAAATCTCAATCCTGATGATCGAGTACTCAACTTGATGGTTGAGTGGATTGTACTCTTTTTCCCTTGAGTGAGTTTTCCTGATGTTTCTCGCACGAGGTTTTTGACGAGGCAATTCGTGCAATACAACAACGTATACTGTGTGCTCTTTCTCCACATTTTTTCCCACTGGGTTTTTCGGAGTTTTGAGGCATGGATATACGGATAATTACACAAGGGGGAGTGTTGGGAAACCGGGCCACCCGGAGGGGTGGCGGCGGCCGCGTGCAAAGCGCACGGGCTGGCCCCTCCCGTTTCCCCTCTTTTCTGTTGAGTGGGTACTTATCCCTTGACCCCTAGTCCCTATATAAAGCAACGAGGAGCCATCATTGTAATCTCTGATCATTGATTAATAAAGCTGACCTCCTCCATCTCTCTGTGTCATTTACTTTCGCATGTTTCGACTACTTCAACTATTTCGTCTACGACGCTCGCACTCGCTCCGCAACCTCGGACCGGACTCACCGGCAGAGTTGCGGAACACAAACTAGCAGAACACGCGATCGAAGCGGCAACCGCCTACATGTAGTCAAATCAAATTAGCCAATCGGTTCAGCCCCGCATGCACACATGCACACGAAAATGCACCCTACCAGGTCCCCCAATAAAGCACGTGGCATGTTTCGGTTGGTCAGATTTTCATTGATAGGGAAAAGTCAAAAATAAAGGGTAAATTAAACTTAGCTAGGTTTAGTATATTAAGAACTACTAAGATATATATCAGGATTCCACGCAAAAAAAAGATATATATCAGGATAAAAATACATATTAAAGATGCACTCTTTTTAGCAACCAAAGATGCATTTTATAATCCTAAAAAAACATGTTTTTTATAAACGAATAGAAGAAGAGCCAGGTAACCACCAGACAAGACAAAGTTGATGCCTTAAATGAGATAAATTTACTTTCTAAACAAGGGTGGCCGAATTTTTTCAATCCATTAAAAAAATTGTTGATTTGTCCGGAAACTTTACGCACGTTCATTCTGACCAATATTTTCATTTATCCATATTTTCAAATTTCAAATTTTGAATTCATACAAAACTTCGTTGATTTGTCTGAAAGAATTTATGCACGTTCATTCTGTACTACATTTTCTTTTATCTAGATTTTTAAATTCAAAATTACTCAAATTCAAACAAAATTAAGTTGATTTTTATGAAAAATTTATGTACATTCATTATGCACTATATTTCCTTTTATCCAGATTCTTAAATTTAAAATTATTTAAATTCAAACAAAAAGTCATTGAATTTTCCAAAATAATTTATGTACATTCATCTGCACTATATTTCCTTTCATGTAGATTTTATAATTTATCATTATTTGAATTAAAACAAAAAAATTGCTGATTTTTCTGAAAGAATTTATGAAACTTTGACCATTTCAAGGGTGGGTGAGTTTTTTTTGGATGGTACGGATTTCTGTTCAAACTACATGAACATTTTTGTCGATTGTATAATTTGTTTAATGTCACAATTTTTTTTCTGAAATGCATGAAAATTTAGAATGCAACATATGTGTTTCTAATTATGCGAAATATTTTTATAATGTTAATACAATTTTTTAAATTTCACGTCCATTGATTTTATTTTAAATGGCACAAACATCAGAATATAAGTTCTTTTCTTACATAGAACAAAAGAGATGGCAACATAAAGAATGTTTATCCGTATATGATATTGGGTTGCCTTAGATGGTTTGTTAGCTCTGGCACAAGCGACCACGAGATCACAGAATAGAACCGCGGAGCTACCTTTTTTGGGTTATATATTTCGTCTTTAATTATTTGGTCCTTGTTGAAGGATATCAAATATAGTCATGCGAATTGAACATGAATCATCATTGGTCTGATGGCAGTGCGAATCGAACATGAATCATCATTGGTCTGATGGCAGTGCGTGCGAGGCTACTAGCAAGCTGGTCCTGGGTTTGAAACACACTCGTCCCATTTGTTTTTCATTTATTTCAGGGGCTCCCTACATAAATAGAACAAAGTTGAGGGCTTTTATGCAAATCTATCATTCACACAAGGCCATAGTGGCTGACAGCGGGCCCTGGCCACGCTGGCGTGCCACTAAGGCAGCTGGTACACATGCGTACGTGAAATGTGACCGTATTTGCACGCTCACGCAAGTTTAATGACTAAAATCACGTATTTTACAAGTTTGTGCATCAAACTGAACGTCGCATGCAAGTTGTATGACTCCCAGTGTATTTACCTCAACTCCAAATGATGTGAGGTTTTTTGTATTGGAAAGATAATTTAATGTAGCTTCTGGTGATGTACCCCTATGGCCTCGTCTCTCCACCACATGAGTGTGGCACAATGAAACATCAGAGGTAAAAAATTGACAGCATCAGCTCCACTTGAAACTTGTTTTCTCCAAACTTGTTCCTTCAAACCGGTTGCTTCAAGAGCTCATAGGTTGTTGGATTTCTCTCATGTGATACCTAAGTTCAACCAACAACAATGGAGATGAAAGTGCAGCCATGTGTTCAAGATTGTGGTATGAACTTAAGTTAGCGTTCACCTGGCCATGTGTTTGCTTGATTCGGCTTAGTATTTCTTTTCAACTAAATTGTGCACTTTTCTAAAATGTCATGTATGATGTACTGATGTGCTCATCATCCTCCCTCCCTTGATGAAGAATCGTTCTGGACTCTCTTTGATCTGCAAAAAATAAGTAGAAGGGAAGTAGATAATATCCATGCAGACAAATAATTCAATCCTCATTTGTAGCTTTCACCTTAGAATTGTGTTGCATTTGATCATCTATTTGTTTGTAACGACTTGGAGTTTGTCTAGGATTGATTGGTGTTGTTTCAATGACCAAGATGTCCTCATCACACTACTAGGAAAAGGCCTGCTAGTGGCGCACATGTTTTGCCTACTAATGGCGCACTACAGGTGTGCCACTAGCATCACGCCATGAGTATCTGGTATACTAATGGCGCACCAGGCAGTGCACCATTAGTACATCACACGGTGCGCCATTAGTATCTGACTTAGTAATGGCGCACCACATAGAAGTGCGCCATTACTAACATTTTTTTCAATTTTTTTCAGAAATATTTTTTTTTTCAAATTTTCAATATGTTTAATCTCGAGTCAAATCGCACTCTGTGGTCAAACTTCCCGAAAGGTCACCCATCCTCACACTACTCCAGCCCAAGCACGCTTAACTTCAGAGTTCTATCCAACCCCAGCATCAGCTCACTTAACAGGCACTTGTTGATATATCTAGCATATCAATCATATTAAACCTTGTTGATGTCTAGGATTTTGTTCATGTTCATGAGTGTGATGAAATTTTGAAAAAATATTTCAAACTTCGCGGTCATATTACGTATCATATTTTGAAAAAAAATCCAAAAAAAAGTTTTTTTGAAACCAATGTTTTTCTGTTACTAATGGCGCACCTAGCAAATGGTGCGCCACTAGTAAGTTTGAATTTTTTTTCATTTTCCCCCTCTAGATCTTAAAAGCCCCGTATCTTTCGTTCTGTTAGGTTTTTGGGGATTTTGAAGATGTTGAACGGGGTTCCCCCCGGTTCAATTCGTATGTAACTTTTCGAGTAGATAATTTTTCATATAAAAAACTTTTTAATCCGAGTTCGTATGCAAAAGTTATGCCCATTTTACAAATTCCAGAGAGATTTTGCAAATAAAGTCGAAATTCATATTTGTAAATTTTCCCAACAACTAGACCACATATCACATGGGAAACTTATTTTTTTATTTTTTTGACATTTCCATCATTTTCTTTTATTTTTTCTAAAACTGAAAAGGCGGTCCAGGGGGGTGTGCATTCGTTGGAATTTTTGGGCAAAGTTAGTAATGGCGCACCGTGGGTGTGGTGCCCCTGGTGCGCCATTACTAGTTTTGAAAAAAAAAATTGTTAGTAGTGGCGCACCGAGGGTGTGGTGCGCCATTACTAGTTTAACTAGTAATGGCGCACTATCCCTGGTGCGCCATTACTAGTTTTGAAATAAAATAAAAAAATTGTTAGTAGTGGCGCACCGTGGATGTGGTGCGCCATTAGTATTTGGACACTAATGGCGTACCAACACATGATGCGCCATTAGTATATAGTAGTGGCGCGTGGTGCGCCATTAGTGTCCATATTATCTATAGCCCTTTTCCTAGTAGTGTCAAAATCAGTGACATATTTCAGGTTCCTGAATCTGACAAGCCGGCCTGGGAGGAAGGTTTTGATCTGGCCGAGGTGGCCAGCTGAATCAACATGGAAGGCGAGACAACCAAAGACAAGGAAGCCAGAAAGTCATGCCGGAGTCGACTTCGCCATCGATCAGGAACACTATTTTACTGTTTTGACTACACATAGGGACATGTATGGGCCACCAATGATGGAGTCAAAACCAGCAGATCTCGGGTAGGGGGTCCCAAACTGGTTGTCTTGGCACGATGGTAACAAGGACACGGGAGTTTACCCAGGTTCGAGCCCTCTAGAAGAGGTAATACCATACGTCCTGCTTTGACTATATTGATTCAAGGGGGAGCACAGAGGACATGTAACCTACTACAAGATCGTGTGTGTATCTGTTGTCGTCTACGACCCTTACCATCGGTTTATATAGATACAGGGGGTGGCTAGGGTTTACATAGGTCGATTGCATCTAAGGGCAATCATGCCGAAGACTACCTCTAAATATTTGAAGTACACGCCAAGTCTTCGGGATCTTCCATCTTGGCTCTCTTGGGCCCAACAAACGAGGCCATGGGTTTATCTTCATGGAAGGGGGGGTGTCCTTGGCCCGGCCCACGTGGATGGGCACCGACGTGGTTACTACCCCCTAGTCCAGGACACCATCAAGGGAAAAGGACGGATAGCGGAGCAGAGAGTGAGCTAGGGTTTGGTCTGGGTTGGGTTTTTAATGAGGATAGGGCGGGGTCCGTGCGGGTTAGGGTGGACCGAGCTGACGTGGCGGGCGCGTCCAAGCTTTCTCATATCCGTGTCATATTTGAGACGGATATGAGGGACGCTGGTCAGCCCGGTCGTATAAGGCCGTTTGAGGAGTCAGGTTAAGTCAAGGAAAATGACCAGTCACTTATTGGGTCGTCCACCCTGTATAGGAAGCCTGGTCGTGGATTCTTTAAGGGGTCGTCCGTAAATGTAAATACAAAGAGCTATAGATACTCTAACGGATCATCCAGTAATACAAGGGGTTAGATGTAAAGACACGCACAGGCACGTGGCCATGCAAAGCGTGTAGACCACCATGCAACCGAGCCATTTTAATAGTTGTTTTGTTCGTCCCTCGCTGGACACCTTCATATATACAGCTATGGATTAAAGAAGGACACATTGGGATTAAGTAGCTAATCATAGCTCGTCACGTCACAAGTGCGTGACGACGACGGAATGCCGTGCAGACGGTGTAGAGAAATAACACAGCCGGTCAGCTTGCAACACCCATTCGGTGTCATACCTAAGCAGATTGATAAATTTTGTGGTATAAAACACCTGCCGCGGCCGACCCCCCACCCCCCCCCCCTTTCGCTATCGCAACAACTCCGAATGCACTAGTCAGCGAGATTTGGAGGAATGGTCAATGGAGGCCCCAGTTTCGCCGCTCCATCGGTTTACTTGAGAGGGAAGAATGGGGCCGGTTGGTGGCCTTGTTACAAACTGTTGCACCGACCTCGGAGCCGGACTCATTCCGGTGGATTAGAACCTTCGGGACAGTTCACGACGAAGTCCTTGTACCGCGCCTTACACAACGGAGCTGCACCGTTTCAAGCAATGGATATTTGGAGGGCTCGCATCCCTACTAAAGTAAAAAAAATCCTATGACAGCTGGTACGGGATAGACTTCCTAGCGGTGTTCAAGTACAAAAGCGACATGGCCCAGGGGCGGGCGGTGTCCTTTGTGCGATGTGATCGAAGATACCAGACACATTTTCTTCAAATGCAGCCTTGCACAACTCCTATGGGGCTCCATTCACGGTATAACAAAGTGCAGTTGGCACCCAATTCGTTTGGAGCGTTCCATACGTTAGCCGCACGTCTATTTGGGCATGCCCGTAGGATTACATGGCTTGTTTTTGCGGCAATGGCTTGGGCCTTGTGGCATGTTAGGAATAAAGTTGTAATTGAAGGAAAAATCATTAAACATCCTGCTGATATCGTCTATAAAGTGATCATTTTTCTGCAGCTTTGGAAACCATTGAGCAAGCTGGAGGACGCATCCACCATTGCGGTGCTATTTGAGAGGTTCAGAACGCTCGCATCCGAGCTATGGCGGCACATGACCCATGATGATCAGCAGGGAGGCTGAAGTGCGTCTGGCGTTTGATACTGTACCACTATGCTCCGTCGTCTTCATTAGGATCTTTCAATTTGATGTTTGGCCTTGTGCCTTGGCCCGAGGGGTTTGTATCGAACTTATTCCTTTTTTTTCTTTTTTTTCTGTTGAACTCCTTTTGAACTTCGTTCTGTACTCGTAAGGGCTTCAGTTCGCTGAAGCCGGGCAATGTGCCTCCTTTCTAAAAAATATAACCTAGCCCCTAGTGCATGAACTGTTTTGCCGTTTTTTGTTTGGCAAAGCCTTGAAATCGGGCGACCGATTGTGCCTGAGATTGGTCGCGCCGCTTGCTTGCTCGTGCAACCGTCCTATGCAACCGCGTGTGTAGGCGGGGTCCATCCATTGTCCCATCTTTCTCTATCTTATCCCCTTCACACGACGATGTGAGGCACACCTCTCCTCCCCTCCCCACCTCGCATCCACACCTTGCTGATGATGGCCACTGCCCGCCCCGCGGGATTCTCTTCGCGCGTGGCCGACTACTGGGGAGGCATGCACCACTATTGTAAGGGGCTCTCCGAACGCTCGCGGGAAGGGGAAAAGCATGCGCTGCTGCAAATGAGGTCGGCGTTTGCGGAACTCCCCGCTCCTTGTGGCCGTTGACGGGCGATGTGGCGCCGCGGCCATTGTTTTACCACTGGCAAGGCAGCAGCTGCAACGACCATGGGGTGCTGCGATCAGCACCAGCCGGTGCCGAGACGACATCACGAAGTGCTGCAGCTGGTGACAAAGGACGTTGCAGCCGGCGCACTGCAAAGCTGCAACCGCCGCATCATGGTGCTACGACTGGCGTGCGGTGTGCTGCTACTAGCATGCAGCGGTGCTGGGATCGGCACGCGACAGAGATGCAATGAGTGCTCTGCCTTGACGAGATTAGCGATTTGGCCAGACACGAGGCGAATGGGATGTTGGGACCGTCCCCCAGCGATGATGCGACCGTCAGACAAGGATGTTGGGCCGTCCTGTCAGGATGCTACGACCTCCACCCGGCGGTGTTGCCATCGGCGAATGAGGATGTTGGGACCGGCCTACGGATATGTTGGGACCGCTACCCGATGATGTTGTGGCCAGCGGTGTCGCGAGCTGCGGGAAGCTACGCCACCACAACTGCGAAGGGTACCATCGGTGTTATGGGGATTTACGACGGCGTGCCGCGAACGACTCCTAGAGGCGATGGTGCGCGTGCATATGACAGCCCACGAGGACGTTTTTGTAGTTCAAATTTGAACTGTAAAAAGGTCCTATATTTAGTTACAGTGGTAGTACTTCGCATAATTTGGTTCATATAAACAAAAAAACAGAAAGAAATGCAACGAACATACAACATGAAGCGGCTCCCGACCGACAGCCCTCCCCCCCGCGTCCCCCACGTCGCCTCCCCTGGCGGCGGCGGGGGAAACCTGTTGGTAATCGTAGCATAATTTAAAAAAATTCTACGCTCACCAAGATGCATCTATGGAGTCTACTAGCAACGAGGGGAAAGGAGTGCATCTACATACCCTTGTAGATCGCGAGCGGAAGCGTTCCAATGAACGTGGATGACGGAGTCGTACTCGCCCTGATCCAAATCACCGATGACCGAGTGCCGAACGGACGGCACCTCCGCGTTCAACACACGTACGGTGCAGCGACGTCTCCTCCTTCTTGATCCAGCAAGGGGGAAGGAGAGGTTGATGGAGATCCAGCAGCACGACGGCGTGGTGGTGGATGTAGCGGGTCTCAGCAGGGCTTTGCCAAGCTTCTGCGAGAGAGAGAGAGGTGTTGCAAGGGAGGAGAGAGGCGCCCAAGGCTGTGTGTTGCTGCCCTCCCTCCCCCCCTTTATATAGGCCCCCTTGGGAGGGGGGCCGGCCAAAACCCATCTAGGGTTGGGGGGGGGGGCGGCGGCCAAGGGGTGGAAAAGGGTGCCTTGCCCCCCAAGGCAAGGGGGAAGCTCCCCCCCCCTTAGGGTTCCCAACCCTAGGCGCATGGGGGGAGGCCCAAGGGGGGCGCCCCAGCCCACTAAGGGCTGGTTCCCTTCCACTTTCAGCCCACGGGGCCCTCCGGGATAGGTGGCCCCACCCGGTGGACCCCCGGGACCCTTCCGATGGTCCCGGTACAATACCGGTAACCCCCGAAACTTTCCCGGTGGCCGAAACTTGACTTCCTATATATAATTCTTCACCTCCGGACCATTCCGGAACCTCTCATGACGTCCGGGATCTCATCCGGGACTCCGAACAACTTTCGGGTTTCCGCATACATATATCTCTACAACCCTAGCGTCACCGAACCTTAAGTGTGTAGACCCTACGGGTTCGGGAGACATGCAGACATGACCGAGACGCCTCTCCGGTCAATAACCAACAGCGGGATCTGGATACCCATGTTGGCTCCCACATGTTCCACGATGATCTCATCGGATGAACCACGGTGTCGAGGATTCAATCAATCCGTATGCAATTCCCTTTGTCAATCGGTATGTTACTTGCCCGAGATTCGATCGTCGGTATCCCAATACCTTGTTCAATCTCGTTAACGGCAAGTCTCTTTACTCGTACCGCAATGCATGATCCCGTGACTAACGCCTTAGTCACATTGAGCTCATTATGATGATGCATTACCGAGTGGGCCCAGAGATACCTCTCCGTCACACGGAGTGACAAATCCCAGTCTCGATCCGTGCCAACCCAACAGACACTTTCGGGGATACCCGTAGTGCACCTTTATAGTCACCCAATTACGTTGTGACGTTTGGCACACCCAAAGCACTCCTACGGTATCCGGGAGTTGCACGATCTCATGGTCTAAGGAAAAGATACTTGACATTGGAAAAGCTCTAGCAAACGAAACTACACGATCTTTTATGCTATGCTTAGGATTGGGTCTTGTCCATCACATCATTCTCCTAATGATGTGATCCCGTTATCAATGACATCCAATGTCCATAGTCAGGAAACCATGACTATCTGTTGATCAATGAGCTAGTCAACTAGAGGCTTACTAGGGACACGTTGTGGTCTATGTATTCACACATGTATTACGATTTCCGGACAATACAATTATAGCATGAATAATAGACAATTACCATGAACAAAGAAATATAATAATAACCATTTATTATTGCCTCTAGGGCATATTTCCAACAGTCTCCCACTTGCACTAGAGTCAATAATCTAGTTACATTGTGATGAATCGAACACCCATTGCGTCCTGGTGTTGATCATGTTTTGCCCTAGGGAGAGGTTTAGTCAACGGATCTGCTACATTCAGGTCCGTCTGTACTTTACAAATATCTATGTCTCCATTTTGAACACCTTCACGAATGGAGTTGAAGCGACACTTGATATGCCTGGTCTTCCTGTGAAACCTGGGCTCCTTCGCAAGGGCAATAGCTCCAGTGTTGTCACAGAAGAGAGTCATCGGGCCCGACGCATTGGGAATCACCCCTAGGTCGGTAATGAACTCCTTCATCCAGACTGCTTCCTGTGCTGCCTCCGAGGCTGCCATGTACTCCGCTTCACATGTAGATCCCGCCACGACACTTTGCTTGCAACTGCACCAGCTTACTGCTCCTCCATTCAAAATATACACGTATCCGGTTTGTGACTTCGAGTCATCCAGATCTGTGTCGAAGCTAGCGTCGACGTAACCCTTTACGACGAGCTCTTCGTCACCTCCATAAACGAGAAACATATCCTTAGTCCTCTTCAGGTACTTCAGGATATTCTTGACCGCTGTCCAGTGTTCCATGCCGGGATTACTTTGGTACCTTCCTACCAAACTTACGGCAAGGTTTACATCAGGTCTGGTACACAGCATGGCATACATAATAGACCCTATGGCCGAGGCATAGGGGATGACACTCATCTTTTCTATATCTTCTGCCGTGGTCGGGCATTGAGCCTTGCTCAATTGCACACCTTGCAATACAGGCAAGAACCCCTCCTTGGACTGATCCATACTGAACTTCTTCAATATCTTGTCAAGGTATGTACTCTGTGAAAGACCAATGAGGCGTCTTGATCTATCTCTATAGATCTTGATGCCTAATATATAAGCAGCTTCTCCAAGGTCCTTCATTGAAAAACACTTATTCAAATAGGCCTTTATACTTTCCAAGAATTCTATATCATTTCCCATCAACAGTATGTCATCCACATATAATATGAGAAATGCTACAGAGCTCCCACTCACTTTCTTGTAAACACAGGCTTCTCCATAAGTCTGTGTAAACCCAAACGCTTTGATAATCTCATCAAAGCGAATGTTCCAACTCCGAGATGCTTGCACCAGCCCATAGATTGAGCGCTGGAGCTTGCATACTTTGTTAGCATTCTTAGGATCGACAAAACCTTCCGGCTGCATCATATACAACTCTTCCTTAAGGAAGCCATTAAGGAATGCCGTTTTGACGTCCATCTGCCATATCTCATAATCGTAGTATGCGGCAATTGCTAACATGATTCGGACGGACTTCAGCTTCGCTACGGGTGAGAAAGTCTCATCGTAGTCAACCCCTTGAACTTGTTGATAACCCTTAGCGACAAGTCGAGCTTTGTAGATGGTCACATTACCATCTGCGTCCGTCTTCTTCTTAAAGATCCATTTGTTTTCTATGGCTCGCCGCTCATCGGGCAAGTCAGTCAAAGTCCATACTTTGTTTTCATACATGGATTCTATCTCGGTTTTCATGGCTTCTAGCCATTTGTCGGAATCCGGGCCCGCCATTGCTTCTTCATAGTTCAAAGGTTCACCGTTGTCTAACAACATGATTTCCAGGACAGGGTTGCCGTACCACTCTGGTGCGGAATGTGTCCTTGTGGACCTACGAAGTTCAGTAACTTGATCCGAAGCTTCATGATCATCATCATTAACTTCCTCCCCAGTCGGTGTAGGCACCACAGGAACATTTTCCCGCGCTGCGCTACTTTCCGGTTCGGAAGGGGTGACTATCACCTCATCAAGTTCCACTTTCCTCCCACTCAATTCTTTCGAGAGAAACTCCTTCTCCAGAAAGGACCCGTTCTTGGCAACGAAGATCTTGCCCTCGGATCTGAGGTAGAAGGTATACCCAATAGTTTCCTTAGGGTATCCTATGAAGACGCATTTTTCCGACTTGGGTTCGAGCTTTTCAGGTTGAAGTTTCTTGACATAAGCATCGCATCCCCAAACTTTTAGAAACGACAGCTTAGGTTTCTTCCCAAACCATAATTCATACGGTATCGTCTCAACGGATTTCGACGGAGCCCTATTTAAAGTGAATGCGGCAGTCTCTAAAGCATAGCCCCAAAATCAGAGCGGTAAATCGTTAAGAGACATCATAGATCGCACCATATCCAATAGAGTGCGATTACGACGTTCGGACACACCGTTTCTCTGAGGTGTTCCAGGCGGCGTGAGTTGTGAAACTATTCCACATTTCCTTAAGTGTGTACCAAATTCGTGACTTAAATATTCTCCACCACGATCTGATCGTAAGAATTTTATTTTCCTGTCACGTTGATTCTCGACTTCACTCTGAAATTCCTTGAACTTTTCAAAGGTTTCAGACTTGTGTTTCATTAGGTAGACATACCCATATCTACTTAAATCATCAGTGAGAGTGAGAACATAACGATATCCTCCGCGAGCCTCAACACTCATTGGACCGCACACATCGGTATGTATGATTTCCAATAAGTTGGTTGCTCGCTCCATTGTTCCGGAGAACGGAGTCTTGGTCATCTTACCCATGAGGCATGGTTCGCACGTGTCAAATGATTCATAATCAAGAGACTCCAAAAGTCCATCTGCATGGAGCTTCTTCATGCGCTTGACACCAATGTGACCAAGGCGGCAGTGCCACAAGTATGTGGGACTATCGTTATCAACTTTACATCTTTTGGTATTCACACTATGAATATGTGTAACATCACGTTCGAGATTCATCAAAAATAAACCATTGACCAGCGGGGCGTGACCATAAAACATATCTCTCAAATAAACAGAACAACCATTATTCTCGGATTTAAATGAGTAGCCATCTCGAATTAAACGAGATCCAGATACAATGTTCATGCTCAAAGCTGGCACTAAATAACAATTATTTAGGTTTAAAACTAATCCCGTGGGTAGATGCAGAGGTAGCGTGCCGACGGCGATCACATCGACCTTGGAACCATTCCCGACGCGCATCGTCACCTCGTCCTTCGCCAGTCTCCGTTTATTCCGTAGTTCCTATTTTGAGTTACAAATATGAGCAACCGCACCGGTATCAAATACCTAGGAGCTACTACGAGTACTGGTAAGGTACACATCAATTACATGTATATCACATATACCTTTGGTGTTGCCGGCCTTCTTCTTGTCCGCTAAGTATTTGGGGCAGTTCCGCTTCCAGTGACCACTTCCCTTGCAATAAAAGCACTCAGTCTCGGGCTTGGGTCCATTCTTTGACTTCTTCCCGGTAACTGGTTTACCGGGCGCGGCAACTCCCTTGCCGTCCTTCTTGAAGTTCTTCTTACCCTTGCCCTTCTTGAACTTAGTGGCTTTATTCACCATCAACACTTGATGTTCTTTTCTGATCTCCCCTTCCGCTGATTTCAGCATTGAATATACCTCGGGAATGGTCTTTTCCATCCCCTGCATATTGTAGTTCATCACAAAGCTCTTGTAGCTTGGTGGAAGCGACTGGAGGATTCTGTCAATGACCGCGTCATCCGGGAGATTAACTCCCAGCTGAGACAAGCGGTTGTGCAACCCAGATATTCTGAGTATGTGCTCACTAACAGAACTGTTCTCCTCCATTTTACAGCTGAAGAACTTGTCGGAGACTTCATATCTCTCGACCCGGGCATGAGCTTGAAAAACCAGTTTCAGCTCCTCGAACATCTCATATGCTCCATGTTTCTCAAAACGCTTTTGGACACCCGGTTCTAAGCTGTAAAGCATGCCGCACTGAACGAGGGAGTAATCATCAGCACGTGATTGCCAAGCGTTCATAACGTCTTGGTTCTCTGGGATTGGTGCTTCACCTAGCGGTGCTTCTAAGACATAATCTTTCTTGGCTACTATGAGGATGATCCTCAGGTTCCGGACCCAGTCCGTATAGTTGCTGCCATCATCTTTCAGCTTGGTTTTCTCTAGGAACGCGTTGAAATTGAGGACAACGTTGGCCATTAGATCTACAAGACATAGTGTAAAGATTTTAGACTAAGTTCATGATAATTAAGTTCATCTAATCAAATTATTTAATGAACTCCCACTCAGATAGACATCCCTCTCGTCATCTAAGTGAAACATGATCCGACTTTAACTAGGCCGTGTCCGATCATCACGTGAGACGGACTAGTCAAGATCGGTGAACATCTCCATGTTGATCGTATCTTCTATACGACTCATGCTCGACCTTTTGGTCCTCAGTGTTCCGAGGCCATGTCTGTACATGCTAGGCTCGTCAAGTCAACCTAAGTGTATTGCGTGTGTTCCGAGGCCATGTCTGTACATGCTAGGCTCGTCAACACCCGTTGTATTCGAACATTAGAATCTATCACACCCGATCATCACGTGGTGCTTCGAAACAACAAACCTTCGCAACGGTGCACAGTTAGGGTGAACACTTTCTTGAAATTATTATAAGGGATCATCTTACTTACTACCGTCGTTCTAAGCAAATAAGATGCAAAAACATGATAAACATCACATGCAATCAAATAGTGACATGATATGGCCAATATCATCATGCTCCTTTGATCTCCATCTTCGGGGCACCATGATCATCTTCGTCACCGGCATGACACCATGATCTCCATCATCATGATCTCCATCATTGTGTCTTCATGAAGTCGTCACGCCAACGATTACTTCTACTTCTATGGCTAACGCGTTTAGCAACAAAGTAAAGTAATTTACATGGCGTTATTCAATGACACGCAGGTCATGCAAAATAATAAAGACAACTCCTATGGCTCCTGCCGGTTGTCATACTCATCGACATGCAAGTCGTGATTCCTATTACAAGAATATGATCAATCTCATACATCACATATATCATTCATCACATCTTCTGGCCATATCACATCACATAGCACTTGCTGCAAAAACAAGTTAGACGTCCTCTAATTGTTGTTGCAAGTTTTTACGTGGTTTGTAGGTTTCTAGCAAGAACGTTTTCTTACCTACGTATGAACACAACGTGATTTGCCAATTTTTATTTACCCTTCATAAGGACCCTTTTCATCGAATCCGTTCCGACTAAAGTAGGAGAGACAGACACCCGCTAGCCACCTTATGCAACTAGTGCATGTCAGTCGGTGGAACCAGTCTCACGTAAGCGTACGTGTAAGGTCGGTCCGGGCCGCTTCATCCTACAATGCCGCCGAAACAAGAAACGACTAGTAGCGGCAAGAAGAATTGGCAAACTCAACGCCCACAACTGCTTTGTGTTCTACTCGTGCATAGTAACTACGCATAGGCCTGGCTCATGATGCCACTGTTGGTAATCGTAGCATAATTTAAAAAATTTCTACGCTCACCAAGATGCATCTATGGAGTCTACTAGCAACGAGGGGAAAGGAGTGCATCTACATACCCTTGTAGATCGCGAGCGGAAGCGTTCCAATGAACGTGGATGACGGAGTCGTACTCGCCCTGATCCAAATCACCGATGACCGAGTGCCGAACGGACGGCACCTCCGCGTTCAACACACGTACGGTGCAGCGACGTCTCCTCCTTCTTGATCCAGCAAGGGGGAAGGAGAGGTTGATGGAGATCCAGCAGCACGACGGCGTGGTGGTGGATGTAGCGGGTCTCGGCAGGGCTTTGCCAAGCTTCTGCGAGAGAGAGAGGTGTTGCAGGGGAGGAGAGAGGCGCCCAAGGCTGTGTGTTGCTGCCCTCCCCCCCTTTATATAGGCCCCCTTGGGAGGGGGGGCCGGCCAAAACCCATCTAGGGTTGGGGGGGGGGGGCGGCGGCCAAGGGGTGGAAAAGGGTGCCTTGCCCCCCAAGGCAAGGGGGAAGCTCCCCCCCCTTAGGGTTCCCAACCCTAGGCGCATGGGGGGAGGCCCAAGGGGGGTGCCCCAGCCCACTAAGGGCTGGTTCCCTTCCACTTTCAGCCCACGGGGCCCTCCGGGATAGGTGGCCCCACCCGGTGGACCCCCGGGACCCTTCCGGTGGTCCCGGTACAATACCGGTAACCCCCGAAACTTTCCCGGTGGCCGAAACTTGACTTCCTATATATAATTCTTCACCTCCGGACCATTCCGGAACCTCTCGTGACATCCGGGATCTCATCCGGGACTCCGAACAACTTTCAGGTTTCCGCATACATATATCTCTACAACCCTAGCGTCACCGAACCTTAAGTGTGTAGACCCTACGGGTTCGGGAGACATGCAGACATGACCGAGACGCCTCTCCGGTCAATAACCAACAGCGGGATCTGGATACCCATGTTGGCTCCCACATGTTCCACGATGATCTCATCGGATGAACCACGGTGTCGAGGATTCAATCAATCCGTATGCAATTCCCTTTGTCAATCGGTATGTTACTTGCCCGAGATTCGATCGTCGGTATCCCAATACCTTGTTCAATCTCGTTACCGGCAAGTCTCTTTACTCGTACCGCAATGCATGATCCCGTGACTAACGCCTTAGTCACATTGAGCTCATTATGATGATGCATTACCGAGTG